>NW_006921594.1:7730069-7746700 GCF_000298275.1 Orycteropus afer afer
GGCTCTTTCTTCTCTTTTGATGTGTGCACTTATTGCTATAAATTGGCCTCTGATCACTGCTTTTGCTGTGTCCCAAAGATTTTGGTATGTTGTAAACAGGATTTTTAAAAGACTTCTAATCACCTATTATCTAGTGTTTATTGAATATATGTGTATGCAAAAATAATAGATCTGACTGCTACCCACAGAACTCACAAGAAAAGAAAAAAAAGATTGAAAAAAACCCAGCTATTAAGTTAGCACAAGACTAAATAAATAGCTAATAGTCTATTATTGTAATAATCTTCAGGGAATAGAGGCAAGTTTGGAGAAAGAATTTGAAATGCACAACCAAATAGATAATTATCTTGGCTTTGCTATGTCTCATTATTTTCCAGTTTATGGTTGTCCTTGGTTCCAGGTTCTCTGTGTTTGGGGAGGAAAGCAGGCTGATGTGCCAGGGAGCCTTAATTTTTGACAGCCTTGGTTTGATGATGAAAGTCTAGGAGATCTGAGGACAAACATTCCCGTCTATGAAAAGCACTGCCCTTACCCTGGAAGGCATTTGCATGACTCCTCTGCTCAAAGATCATTAACATGTATTCTTCAATAAGCAATAATACCCCCAACCCAAGCACACTCTTTGACATCTCCCCTAAATTGAGCCCTTGGGCTTATCTCAGGAGGCCTGGTGGCACAGTGGCACAAAGCTTTCAGCTGCTAACCCAGAGGTTGATAGTTTGAACCCACCAGCACCTCCACGGAGAGAGATGAGGCAGTCTACTCCCATAAAGATTTACAGCCTTGGAAACCCTATGCAGCAGTTCTATTCTGTCCTATAGGGTCCCTGTGAGTCGGAATCAACTTGACAGTGGAGAGTTTGTTTTTTAGTTCAGGCTTATGTCTTTTGAGCCTGTTGCAGCAATGTTTCAGTGAAAGCAAAAGGTTTTCCTTCTCTGATAACTAGAGGAGATGATGTAGTTACCTGTCACATACTTATTCCTCCCTGAGGTCCTCTGTGGTGACATTATGGGCCCAGATATCAGAGGTGACAAGTCCAGCTCCAGAAAGATATTTCCAGGTGAGTGCTTCAACCTGAAGCCCACCCTTGCTGATGGCTCTTAGTAATTATATATAACCTGTTCTTCTGAGGCTGTCTGGTTACATGGCTAGTACATGTCATTCAGTCACGTGAAAAATGGCACCTGTATATGTCATGCAGCCAACACTGGCTTTCCTCCATAAAGATTAGAATATCTGAGATCGTCACTGCCATCTGTAATAAATTCTTCTAATATTCTCTCTGTTTTGTTTTTTTTTTTTTGGTATTTGTTTGTTTATTTCTTAATTTCTATAATTTCTCAGTGTAGTAGGAGTTAGCCCCGATTGCTTTCATACCTTGTGCTATCACGTGCTATAATCTTCTCTTCTTCTACCTGCCTGGAACTCAGACTTAAAATTTTGATTGTATAATAAATACTAAACTACAAAATCCACACCCACACATTTAGTACTTTATTCCAAGCTGGGATAATGGTGACATCATTGGAAGGAAGGCGGGCAACATTTCATTCCCTCCAACTGGTACTGTCTCCTATTCCATTACTAGTGTCTCTTGAAATTGGTTGCTAACACACTGAGTAGGAACTCCCTTGCAGGACTGTTTTTGAGTTAATCTCTGGATCTAAGCCTCTCTTAACTTCTTCATACTGATTTCCTAGAAAGATTTATGTCCAGTCATCTGTTTCATAGATAATGGGCTACTGTTTAGTATGGGAAAGAGCTGTACTAAATTGAGTATTACCAGAAGAAACCACATCTGGCATTATTTCTGTGGAAGCCCTTCATTTAAAAAAAAAAAAGGTGGATTTAGGATTCATTGGTTATTTACCAAGGAGGTTTGAGGAAGCTTTAAAAATAAATTTCACTTAAAACAACCCTGGAAAACTAGAAATAAAACTAAAGTTAAAATAAGGAGAAGAGAAAGAAGTTAGGAATTTCAAATTAAATTTTCAGATGAGCACTAAACTTAAATCTGAGGTTACTGGCAGTTGAAGCAAAAAGAGAAAAGAGTTTGTATTTTTAAATTCCTTTTAATGTTCCCATTGTTTAACTGCAGAGCACTCTCATAGTCTCAGAAACCCTCAGGGGCTTTCAGAGGCCCTATGGGTCAGGTTGGTAAGTCAATTAGTGAAGTGCTAAGTGTGAACCAAAGAGAATGGAACAGCCTGTGCTTGTACCAGTCAAATAAACTCAACTTCAAACCAATCCAGAACAACAACAACAAAGCCAAAATTTAAAAAAAAAAGAGTGGGGATGTGGCTAGAAACCTATTAGTGACTCTTGAGCTAGCAAAGAAACTAGGAGAAATTAACATGTAAATCTATTAGGCATTCTATACATAAAATACATGAACAACTTCTAAGTTATTTTATTGCAAAAGCACAGGAATGATCATTGCTTGAAAGAGTCTTTCTAATATTGAACTCATGAAAATACCGAAGGATTATTTTTATTTACTTATTTATGACTCAGTGCATATTCAATGAAGTCTAGAAATAAGACATGGCCTCAAATGGTATAAGAATGGCAGGAAGCTCCCAATTACTTCAACATACTGCTTAGGTCTCTTCCCAGAACATCATATGTCCTTGTTCTTGAGTGAGTATCTGCCGTGATTGCAAGTTAGCAGTGCTGAAAGCTTTCTGTGGCCCTTGCACTAAACAAGCAGTGCCATTTGAGGTGCTTTCGTTATATCTTGTATGTGAGGCCAGATGTGGCAGGGAAGAATGGGCCATTTTTGATCACCTGTACAGCTCCTGGAGGAAAACAGTTCAGGAGCAAAGGTATTGGTCACACCTGACTCCCACTTTCATTTTAGGCATCACCTTTACCGTTTGAACTAATAAGAGATACTTTTTCTTGTCTTCTGCCATTCTTTGATACTTCTTGCAAGACACGATTTTTCACTAGTTCCTTGTCTCTCCTAATTCCAGACTTTTTTCTTGTTATTTGCTGTTGAGTCGTATTTTACTCATGGCAACCCCAATGTATGCAGAGTAGAATTACTCCATGGATTTTCAAGGCTGTGACTTTTTGGAAGCAGATCATCAGCCTGCTTCTCAGGAAACTCTGGGTGGGTTGGAGTAAACAGCCTTTTGGCTGGTAGTCAAGTGCTTAACCATTTGCACCATCCAGGGATTCCTAAAGAAGAGAAACCTCCCCTAATCCTCCCTCCTATTGGCCTGGTTACCTAAAGTCAGCTTCTTAGGGTGATTATAAAAAGTCATCTCCTCTGTGTCCATATCATATGTGGTTATGTCACTTGAAAGGATTAGAAAAAACATTGTTCTCCCCTATATTCTGACACTATTCAGTAATTGTTGATCTTTAGAATTTCTGTGAATTCTAAGTTGTTTGGTAGTACCTGTGCGTATAAGAGAAAAAAAAAAAAAAAATCACTATATCATTGTCAAATCTGTCCTGAAAGAAGTATAGTTGCCTGGTATTGGTTCAATGACAGATACATAGACCAATGGAATAGAATTGAGAACCCAGATATAGATCCATCGACCTATAGTTCTTAGCAACAAGAATGGCCAGACTTCGTCTAACCTACTTTGATCATGTTGTCAGAAGGGACCATTCCCTGCAGAAGGATGTCATGCTTGGTAGTATAGAGGGTAAGTGAAAAATGGAAAGACCCTCAACAAGAAGCATTGGCATAGTGGCTGCAATGATGGGCTCAATAGCAAAGGATTCTGAGGATGATGCAGGACTCTCCAGTGTTTCATTCTGCTGTACCTAGGATTGCTATGCGTTGGAGCCAACTTGATGGCACCTAACAATAACAGGAAGATATCATTGTCAAAAGTCTGTGAAGTGACAGTCCAGGGCTGACTGGCAGACCATGTGACATGAATTGGGTTCTCGGTGAATATGGGGGAGAAGCATAGCACAGAACTTGGGCTTCACAATGTTCTGAGCTTCCCTTTAGCCACAAGGCCAAGTAAAGCTACAAAAAGTTACACAACATGTTCCAACAGGCCCCTTATTGACAGTGAAAGAATTAGGGGAAGGTGGCTTATTAGCTATAGAGAGTGCTGGAACATCTGAACACTGGCTATAAGAGAAGGCGGTCAGACAACAAGGAATGGGTTAGCTGCTGCGAATTCCTGAACTCCAGATGGCTTTCTTTGTTATGTAGCAAAGCCCATGAATATGTCAGGATAAAGATAAAGTGCAAACACTGGCTAAAATCAGAATGACAGAGTGGTGTTGAAGTCAAATCTGTTTGGAAGCAAGTTTCTCAAAACCCACCTGGGATCTTTTCGATTCAATTAGGGATTTTTACCTAGGCCTTTAACAAGTCTCAGAGCTCTGCTTGTTACAAAGCACTAAGCACTTTAGACTTCTCCTGGTGAGAAGCAACACCTGGGCACCTCTAAATAAATCAGTGACCCCAAATATCCAGAAAGCAAATGAAATGTCTATGCGATCTTTCCCTCTAGTACTGTGGTCAGACCAGGGCATTCTTCCTTTAGTGAATGCTTATTTTTATACTTGCTATTGCTAACCCTTTATAGTTTTATTCAAATATATATGTAGTGATTTGGGTGAAAGTTTACAGAGCAAATTCGCTTTCCGTCCAGCAGTTCATACACATGTTGTCTCATGACATTGACTACAATTTACCCCAATGCAACAGCTTCCCTCCCACTTCCTCCAGATAGTTACCTCTTGTCCATCCCTCCATGCACTTCTGCCCCCTGAGCTGTCTCCCTGTGCATAAACAGCCCTTCTTTCTCCCATGCTTGTTCTTTCCAAAGAATGTATCTACCTCAAGTAAATGTTCAACTCATATGCTTTTCTTTTGTTTGGCTGGAAGCCACAGGATGGGTTCAATTCCAGACCTGAAGGGCAGCTAGGGGCCATAGTCTCAGTGGCTCCATGAGGCTCTATCAGACCAGCAAAACTGGTCCCTCTATTTTTTCCCTTTTTCCAAATGATTTTGAGTTTTGTTCCACATTGTTCTCCCTCTCTATCCAGGATCGCATACACAGATCCCCCTCCAAGTGGTTGACAATGGTAGCTGGGCACCATCTAGTTCTTCTGGGGTCAGAGTCGTATAGGCTGAGGATCGCATGGTGTACCAGTCGCTAGGACTAATTCTTTCCGTGAATCTTTGGTTTTCTTCATTCTTCTTTGCTCTTATTCAAGTGTTTTTAACCTCCTATAATAATTCATTGCCATCTAGTTAGTTCTGACTCACGTTGTTGTTGTTGTTGTGTGCTGTCAAGTCAGACCTGACTCATAGCGACCCCTCCTTGGGTTTCCCAGGCAGTATCACTATGGAAGTAAATTGCCCCATCTTCCTTCTGAGGAGTGGCTGGTGGGTTTGAACTGACAGCCTTCTGGTTAGCAGTCAAGTACCTTGGCCATTATGCTACCAGAGGTCCCATAGGGACCCTATAAAACAAAGTAGAAGTATCCCATATTGTTTCCAAGGCTGTGATCTTTACAGAAGTCGACTGCTATATCTTTCCCTCCCAGAAGCTGATGGATCCCAACTGCAGACCCTTTTGGTTAGCAGCTGAGCACCTTAACTACTATGACACTAGGACTCCTTTCTCTCATAATATCCCACTGTAAAAAACAAAAAAAAATTCATTTAGTTCTTTATTTTGAAAATGAGGTCCTATTTACCAACTTGGCCACCTGTGTCTGTTGGTTACATACACAATATATTTCAGAGAATATAGGAAAGTGTAGTTGGTTTGTTGTTGTTGTTATGTGCCATGGAGTCAGACCCAACTCACAGCGACTCCTCCTTGGGTTTCTGAGGCAATATCACTATGGAAGTAGACTATCCAGCCTTCTTCCAAGGAGTGTAGTTGGAAGACCAGGCCATTTGTTAAGTTAGCATGGTAGGCAGAATTCTAAGTGCCTAAGGCACTTGACTGCTAACCACTCCTTGGAAGGAAGGTTGGACAATCTACTTCTGTAGTGAAACCACCTCAGAAACCCAAGGAGGGGTTGCTATGAGTTGGGTCTGACTCGACAGCACATAACAACAACACCAACTCCCCAAATCCCCACCCTGAAGTTATTCAGACACTAGCTACTACTTTGAAAGGATTTTGCAGATCAAATTAAGCTTGATAATTGGCTGACCCTGTTATTGCTGTTAGGCACTGTCGAGTGGGTTCCAACTCAGAACAACCTTATGTACTGTTGTTTACCAAGCATGTTGTCATTCTCCTGGGACTGGTCCCCCAGATAACATGTTCAGAGAACGTGAGATGTAGTCTCACCATCTTTGCTTGTAAGGAGCCTTCTGGCAGTATTGTTTCCAAGACAGATTTGTTTGTTCTTCTGGCAGTCCATGATATATTCAGTATTCTTCACCAACACCGTAATTCAAAGCCACCTGTTCTTCTGTGGTCTTCCTTATTCATTGTCCAGCTTTCACATGAATATGAGGCTATTGAAAATACCATGGCTTGGGTCAGGTGCTCCTTAGTCCTCAAAATGACATCTTTGCAATAATTTGCAATGCAGTACTTTATTTGATTTCTTGACGTCTGCTTCCATAGGTAATGATTGTGGACCTAAGTAAAATGAAATCTTTGATAACTTCAGTCTTTTCTCTGTTTATCATTGATCCAGTTGTGACAATTTTTGTTTTCTTTATGTTGAGGTGTAACCCATATAGAAATACTTCAAGTCATCTTTGCTTTCAGCAAACAGGATTGTGTCTTCTGCCTATCAAAGGCTATTAATGACTCTTCCTCCAATCTTGGTACCACATTGTTTTTCATATAGTCCAGTTTCTCGAATTATTTGCTCAGCATGCTGATTGAATAAGTATGGTGAAAGGATACAACCTTGACACACACTTTTCCTGATTTAAAACCATGCAATATTCCCTTGTTCTGCTTGAATGTCTGCCTCTTGCTCTGTGTTTAGTTTCCACATGAGCACATTTAAGTGTTCTGGAATTCCTATTCTTCACAATGTTATCCATAATTAGTTATAAAGCACACAGTGGAATGCCTTTGAATAGTCAGTAAAATACAGGTGAACATCTTTCTGGTATTCTCTGCTTTCAGTCAAGATCCATCGGACATCAGCTATAATAAACCAAAAAAACCAAACTCACTGCCGTCGAGTCAATTTGACTCATAGAGACCCCTCCTCAGGTTTCTGAGGCCATATCTCTAGGGAAATGGATTACCCAATCTTTCTTCTGAGGAGTGGTCTATGGATTTGAACCACCAGCCTTCTGGTTAGCAGTCAAATACCTTAGGCACTATGCCACCAGAGCTCCCTCAGCTATAATATCACTCATTAAATATCCTTTTCTGAATCTGGCTTGAATTTCTATCAGTTCTTTGTTGATGTACTGCTACAACTGTATTTGAATTACCTGCAACAAAATTTTCCTTGTGTGTGATATTAATGATATTGTTTGATAATTCCTTACTCTTTGGGATCACCTTTCTTTGAAATGGGCACAAATATGTATCTCTTCCCATCAGTTAGCTAGGTGCCTATCTTCCAAATTTCTTGGTATAGATGAGTGAGCATTGCATACGTTTGTTGGAATATCTCAATTGTTATTCTGTCAGTTCGTGAAGCCCTGTTTTTTGCCAATGTCTTCAGTGCAGCTTGGACTTCTTCCTTTAGTTCCATAGATTCTTGATTATATGCTACCTCCTTAAATGGTTGAACATATCCAATGCTTTTTGGTACAGTGTTTCTGTGTATTCCTTCCATCTTCTTTTGATGTTTCCTGCCTTGTCAATATTTTGCCCATAGAAAGAATCCTCTAATATTTCAGCTCAAGGTTTGAATTTTTTCTTTATGTCTTTTAGCTTGAGAAATACTGAGCTTATTCTTCCTTTTTTGTTTTTCTAACTCCAAGTCTTTCACATTTCATTATAATATTTTATTTTGTCTTACTGATCCATCTTCTGAAAACCTCTATTCAGCTTTTTTACATCATCATTTCTTCCATTTGCTTTAGCTACTCTGCATTCAAGAGCAAGTTTCAGAGGCTCTTCTGACATCCATTTTGGTCTTTCCTTTCTTTTTGGCAACATAGAAGTCACCCCAATATGATAAACTGATCCAACTGAACTTAAAGTAGAGCAATAGCTTGGATTTTCCAGGTGATCCAGTATAATCATAAGAGGGTGGCAGAGGAGAGAGGAGGCAGAAGCAGAGGTAGATTTGAAGCTTGAGAAAACTCAACACTCTGCTTTTAAAATGGAGCAAAGGGACCACTAACCAAAGAAGATGAGCAGCTCTAGAAAAAGAGAACAACTTCCAGCCCATAGACAGGAAGGAAATGGGGAACTCAGTTCTACAGCTTCATGAAACTGAATTCTGCCAACAATTTCAGTGAGCCTGGAAGTAGATTCCCTCCCGGATCCTCCAGATATGACTTTGATTTCAGCCTTGTAAAACCCAGAGCTGAGAATCCAGCCTAGCCAGCCTGTACTTGCAACTATGAGATAATAAGTCTGTGTTGTTTTAATCTGCTCAATTTGTGGTGATCTTTTATGGCACCAATAGAAAACCACTACATACAGAAAGACTCAGAAAGCCTTGTGGTGCCTTGCAGGACCCAGGTTACTTCAATTCAATTATAACTGGTCAGGCAAGAGAGTTGGGTGAAGGGAAGAAGGAGGGAAGGGGAAGAGGGGAAAGTGCAGAGGAGAAAAGGAAGAGAGAGGAGACGTAGGAAGGAGAAAGAGGAGAGAAGGGTAAGAGGAAAGATGATTGAGACATTATAAACAGTGGGGCAGTGTGGCCTCCTTCCTCTTAAGCATATCATGGCCCCAAGTGGCTTCTTGAATGTTCCATGATGTTATTATCTCACAGCAGTAAGTGTAATTCTAATGCTTAACTACTTCACTATTTTTTTTTTAACAAATGACCCTCTTTATTATAAATTGTATATTACCAGGTAGTTTATATTTATAAATACAGGCATATATATTTTTAAAAAAACCAAGCACACTATACATTATGTAAAACAGAAGAGATCTTCTTGCAGGGTTATTTTGATTATGGTTCTTTTCCACATAGATTAATATTAAAAACTTATAACCCCTATGTCAGATGCAATACCCTTGTTCCAGCCATAGTCTTTGGAGATCCTGCCCTTTCAGAAAGAAAGTTAACAAACTCACTTTCTATTGCTGAAAAAGGCATAAGGCTCAGGTACCTACTTTCAGCCCATAAATTCTTTCAGCTTTCTCCACCCAAGAATGAAATGTACCCTTCTTTCAGAGACATTACACAATTCTTCTTTTTTTTTTTTTTAAACCTCTTTCCTCATTCAGAGTAACCTGAGATGTTCACTTAATCTGATTTAATATATGAAAAATTGGAGGGTGAAGGGAGAGGAGAGTGTCAAGCCTGCAGTGTGGTTTGCCCAGCAATGTTCCCCACTGGTATCCTGATGCCCAGGAAGAAGACGTGATTGCGATGAGTTTTCCCATCCACATTGTCCACTATTGTTCCTTTTTCAAATCTCTTTGTAGTTTGCTGTGTAGAAAACTGGGGAGGTCTCACACAGACTGACTCATTTTAATAAAAATACACTTCTCTGCCCTCTACAACCTTCAGGAGCCTTCAAAGCTGAATTTAATTATACATATTAAAAGGAGGAACCAAACACAGAATTTTAAGGATTTCAGCTCTGAGACCAAATTTATTATGTTCAAAGTTGTGTCAGGATAAAAGGCAAGTATAACATTAAAATATTAATCCATTCAAGACGTTGAGTGATTTGAATTATTCACAGTTGCTTGTATTTTCTTTTACTTTTTTCCATAAGAATAAGACTTTTATCTGAGACCCATCATATGAAAGGGGTATCCTCTGCTTTAGAATCTTTCCCAGTTGGGGTTGTTTTAATATAGAATCCCCTCTGTGCATTTTATGAGCTGTATTCATAAAACATTTGCATTTCATTGAAGCACTTAACAGAAAAACTAGTTGAGTACTAACAGCTAAAGCAAAATGCTAGGCAACTATTTCTGAATTTAAAGTGCTTCAAAGGTGTTAGGCTGTTAAATGCCACTCCCCCAACTTCTCCTTCCTTCTAAAATAACAGGGCAGATGATGTTCTAAAAGTACTAGGTGATGTTTATTTACTGTTCTACATTCTCATTCTCTAAACTTATTTGGGAGCTTAGCCCACCCTTTTATGTTATTAAATCAAGACTATTCTAGGTATAAAATGATCTTGAATTTCTGCTTCTTTATCTGTACAATGACATACATAATAATCTCTGTCAGTGTTATAGAGTACGGAAGCAGCCTTTGTATATGTACATAAGGTGTAGGATTGTATATGTAACACCATGTATACACTGTACTTCATAAAATACATGGATATAAATTATAAATAGCTATAGAAATATATCCACCAGCCACTCCTCAGAAGGAAGATTGGGTAATCTACTTCCAGAGTGATAACTGCCTCGGAAACCCAAGGAAGGGCCACTTTGAGTCAGATCTGACTCGATGGCAGTGAGTTTGGTTTTTTAGAATAGAAATATAAGGTACTAGTGATGATGCTGCGTGTAACACTGTTATTAGCAATAATTCACAAGCTCAAAATACTAAAACTCAGAAAGAACAAGACGTACACTCAGAGCTCAGGACTCAGAAAAATCATTCATTGTTATGTGCCCTCATGTCATCTCTGACTCATAGTGACCTTATGCATAACAGAACGAAACACTGCTCAGTCCTGTGCCAGCCTTACAATCCCTATTATAGCTGAGCCCATTGCAGCAGCCTCCGTGTCAACCCATCTTGTTGAGGGCCTTCCCCTTTTTAGTTGATACTCCACTTTACCAAGCATGACATCCTTCTCCAGAGAATGGTCCCTTCTAACAACAGTGACCAAAGTAGGTGAGACGCAGTCTGGCCATTTTCGTTTCCAAGGAGCATTCCGACTGCACTTCTTCCAGGACAGATTTTTTT
Organism: Orycteropus afer afer; assembly: GCF_000298275.1. NCBI lineage: Eukaryota > Metazoa > Chordata > Mammalia > Tubulidentata > Orycteropodidae > Orycteropus > Orycteropus afer. Next base: position 7,741,056 of record NW_006921594.1, read on the forward strand.
GTTCTTCTGACAGTTCATGGTACTTTCAGTATTCTTCACCAACAGCGCAGCTCAAAAGCATCAACTCTTTTTCAGTCTTCCTTAGTCATTGTCCAGCTCTCACATGCGTAAGAGGCAATTAGAAAAATCACTCAGGACTGGAATATCTTATTTTCCCTCCAATGCTTGTTTGATGGCTCTAACACTTGACAAGTAGTATGTCCACTAAATTCTCTGCTTTCTACCCTTTGCTGGTTCTTTCAAACATATCTCATTTGCTATAATTTCTGGAATTTTTCATGTCCCTGGACAGTATTGTCAATATGTTATTCAGAATTGAACCTTATATGTGCTGTGACCTGTGTAGAGTGGGACAAGTCTGTCCCTTCTTCATTTGAGATCTGCATTTCTATTAATATCACCTAAGGCCACATTCATTTTTCTGGCAGCCTCTCACATGTTTACTCCATGGTGTAATGAGTTAGGAATATTAGGGTGGAGTCATTTTGCAGTGATTCTTTGGGATTTAGGAAGGACCATTAATGATCATCTAAACTAAATATCTTTGATTTGACACAGAGAGGTAAAGCAGTCTACCTAAGATCACACAGTTAATTATTAGAAAGAGTAGGATTAAAAGTCAGTTCTCCTGATTCCCAGTAAAATGTTCTTTCTACTGCACAGTGTAGTATAGGAGGATGCTAAAAGAAAGGTGGCTTAGATCAGGGATAGGCAAAGTGTAGCCCTCCTCCTCTCCTTGTAATAAAATTTTATTGGAACCTTGCTATGCCCATTCAGTCTATGTCTGTTTTCAAACTAAAATGGCAGAGATCAGCAGTTACAGCAGAGACCATCTGACCTATAAAGCTTAAAATATTTACTTTCTGATCCTTTACGGGAAGAGTTTGCCAACCTCTGATTTAGAGGAAAGTAGACTAAAAAATCTGGTTGCGACACTAAATGAACAGTCTGTTTATTCACACATTTATTTCTGACTGTGGTTTAGAATAAGCAGCTGTTTGGATATTAGGAAAAAATATGCATTTGGCTCTCTCACAATAATTACAGGTGGATGTTAACAAATGCACACAGATACTTATAAGAAAAAGATCAATACTAATTTTCAGAAGGTGTTTCCCATAACATGACATTTGTTTTCTATATTCACTTTCATAATGTATTCTTGAGAGTAATGGGAATATTTAATTCAAAGTAATGGAAAATTTTGCAGGACACCAAACCAAACTTACTGCCATTAAGTTGGTTCCAACTCATAGCAGCCCCTTTTGGGTTTCTAACTTGGTAAATCTTTATGGAAGTAGATTGGCCCATCTTCTTTCCACAGAATGGCTGGTGGGTTTGAACTGCCAACCTTCTGGTTAGCATTCAAATGACTTAGGCACTATACCACCAGAGCTCCTTTGTAGGACACACAACAGCTATATTTAAGTATGTGAAGGACTATCCTGTGATTAAAGGAATTAGACGTATTTGTCTTTAAAGTTCAACTAAAATGCACTTCCACTGTTATACCTGCCCATGATACCTCTTCTGTCATCTTTGGGCAGAATTAATTATTCTCTTCTATGCTTCCAAAATACAGAACACTATTATAACATTTATCATACTGCATTATAGGGAGTTTGCACATTTATCCCTCAGTCAGTAGAGAAATCCTGGAAAATGAAAATTCTACCTCATCCAGTTTGGCATCCCCTTCATGGGGCCAGCATTTAGCTCAGAGTAGAAGCAATCTAAATGATGGATACATGAATGTATGTTATAATCCCAAAGAGCAAAGCAAGGACCAATGTGAAATGCCAGTAAATAAACAAAAACAAAAGCAAAAAAACCTTTGCAATGGAGCTGGAAACCACTAGAGTGGTTCTAGGCAGTGCTGTATAATTAGAGCTTGGGGTAGCTATGTCTGGGTTCACATTTCAGCTGTGCTGTTTGTCTTTGGGTAGGTTACTGGAGGTGTGAACCTCAGTTTCCTCACCTCTGAAATGGAGATGATGTGGGGCAGCAGTTCTGAGTGTGTTCTGTAGGTTGCAAGGAATCCCTTAGGCCCTTTTAAGGGGTCTGTGAGATCAAAGCTATTTTGATGAGAATAACTGGATGTTATTTGCCTTTGTCACTGTATTAACATTAGGATTGATGGTGCAAAAGATATGGTGGGAAAACTACTGGTGGTTTAGCACAAATCAAGGCTGTGCCACCAAATTGAACTGGTTGTAATTGTCTTCACTAGAAAAACTAACAACAACAACAACAAAAATCCATGTCAGTTTCACTTAAGATTTCTTGATGTAGAAATAAAGTTATTAAACTTGTTAAATTTCAACTTTTAAGTACAGTGTCTTTTTAAATTTTCTGCTTGACAAAATGGGAGTATACATAAATTAATTTTGCTACATACTGAAATTCAGTTGCTGCCTTGAGGAAAAGTACTTGTGCTATTGAGTTGCCAGCTGAACTAGCCACTGATTTTCATGAAGCGCAATTTTTACTTGAAAAAATAACTGACAGACAAGCTGCGGTTGTTCAGACTTTGGTATTTGGCAGGCATTTTCTCAAAAATGAATGAAGTGAACCTATCATTTGAAAGGAAATGACTGACAATATTTGTTATCAATGATAGAACTAAACTTTTTAGTGATATTTTGAATTTTGAAAACTTGTATTCCCCACCATGAGCTTGACAGCTTTTAAATACTTAAAAGAGTTATTAGAATAAATAGGTGGTAATATTGAATATGATTTTTAAATATTGTTTGATAAAATATAACATTTGTAAGAGATGTATAATTTCATGACTATTAGTATTTTCCAAAGGATAAATGCATAATGTTACAAAATCATTCATAAGTAAAAATTTTATTCAAAGTACAATAGGGATGTGCCTCAAGATCAATAGATTTTAATGTAATAATATTACCTTACAGTGAATTCATTGATATAGTTTCAGGTTCATCATTGCAAGTAATCTTTAAGAAACTACCAATTTTCAAGTATGGTATATTATCAAAGAAGAATATCCAGAATTTTGAAAATACTGTTAAACATCTTTTCAGCTACATATCTTCTGTGTGAGGCCAACTTTCTTCATTGCTTCAAGGCAAACATAGGAAAATAAATTGAATGTGGGAGCAGATAAGAAAATCCAGCTATCTTCCATTGGACTAGATATTAAAGAGATTTACTAAAGTTATTCTCCTCATATACACACCATAAAAATGAGTTTATCATTTTTATTTTAATGAATTAATAAATATTTGTAAACTTATCAGTTTTAATTTCTAATATGGTAAATATTGACAGATATAACTCACATAAAAACTTTTTGAAATTGTCAGTAATTTTTAAGTGTATAAAAGGGGGTTTCAGGACCAAAAAGTTTGAGAATGCTCACAAAACAAAAAAAGGACAAACAGGCATTTTCTTATACTCTGGTGTCTGTATAAACTAATATAATCTCTATGGAGAGCCAAGCCAGGGGGATGTTAACAGAGCGAGCAGCAGCAGCAGCAGGGAGTCAGGTAAAGGGAGGGACCCAGGCTCCATCCCCAAGAGGCCAGAAACCAGAGGGAAAGGAAAGCCAAGCTAGGGGGATGAGACAGAGCGAGGAGCAGCAGCAGCAGGGATCCAGGTAAAGGGAGGGACCCAGGCTCCATCCCCAAGAGGCCAGAAACCAGAGGGAAAGGAAAGCCAAGCTAGGGGGATGAGACAGAGCGAGGAGCAGCAGCAGCAGGGATCCAGGTAAAGGGAGGGACCCAGGCCCTAACCCATGAGAGTCGGGAAAGTGGGGGAAAGGAAAGCTAAGCAAGGGGGCAGACAGGGTAGTGGCAGGGATCCAGGCAAGGGGAGGGTGGAGAGGTTTTGAACAGCTAAGTGAAACAAACTTGTCTGTCACTTTGTGGTTTGCTTGTTGCTGTGAGGCTTGAAAATGTGCCACTGGTGTTTCAAACACCAGCAGGGTTACACATAGGAGCACAGGTTTCAACGCAGCTTACAGTCTGAGACAGCCTAGGAAGTAGGAAGAGGCCATCCACTTCTCAAAGAACTGGCCAGGAAAAACCTTATGAATAACAGAGAAACACTGATACATTACTGTGCAACTTTTTGAATAACCTGGAAACATTGTCTGATACAGTGCGGGAGGACAAGCCCCTTAGGTCAGAAGGCTCTCAAAATACAACTCAGAAAGAGCTGCATCATCCAAGTAGAACCAATCTTACTGATATGGATAAAGTAAAGCTTTTGAGACCTCCATTTGCTGATGTGGCATGAATCAAATTGAGGAGAAACAGCCGCAAACAGCCATTAATAATCAGAACATGAAATGTACAAAGTATGAATCTAGGAAAATTGGAAGTTGTCAAAAATGAAGGAATACATAATGATTGATATCCTAGGCATTAGTGAGCTGAAATGGACCAGTTTGGGCCATTTTGAATCAGACAACCCTATGATCTACTCTGCCAGGAATGATAATGAAGAGGAATGGTGTGGCATTTATCATCACAAAGGATGATTCAAGGTCTGTCCTGAACTACAGTGCTGTTGGTGATAGGATAATATCCATATGCCTACAAGGAGGACCAGTTAATACTACTGTTATTCAAAATTATGCACCAACCACCAAAGCCAAAGATGAGGAAATTGAAGATGTTTTATCAACTTCTCCAGTCTGAAATTGACTGAACGTGCAATCAAGATGTGCTAATTATCACTGGTGACTGGAATGCAAAAGTTGGAAACAAAGAAAAATCACTGGTAGTTGGAAAATTTGGTCTTGGTGACAGAAATAATGCTGGAAGCTACATGATAGAATTTTGCAAGACCAATGACTTATTCATTGCAAATATCTTTTGTCAACAACACAAATGGCAGCTATACATGTGGACTTCACCAGATGGAGTACACAGGAATCAGATTGACTACATCTGCCACAAGAGGTGATGGAAAAACTCAATATCTTCAGCCAAAACAAGACCAGGAGCTGACTGTGGAACAGAATATCAATTGCTCATATGCAAGTTCAACTTGAAGATGAAGACAATTAAGACAAGTACACAAAAGCCAAAATATGACCTGCAATATATCCCTCCTGAATTTAGAGACCATCTAAAGAATAGATATGATGAGATGAACACCAGTGACCAAAACACTGAAGAATTGTGGGATGACATCCAGAACATCATCCATGAACAAAGCAAGAGGTCATTAAAAAGATGAGAAAAGAAGAAAACACCAAACTGGATGTTAGAAGAGATTCTGAAACTTGCCCTTGAGTGGAGGGTGGCTAAAGCAAATGGAAGAAATGACAAGATCAAAGGGCTGGACAGAAGATTTCAAACAGCAGCTCAAGCAGACAAAGCCAATTACTATAATGAAATGTGCAAAGACCTGCAGTTAGAAAATCAAAAGGGAAGAACATGCTTTGCATTTCTCAAGCTGAAAGAACTGAAGAAAAAATTAAGCTTCGAGTTGCAACATTGAAAGATTCTGTGGGCAGAATTTTGAACGATGCAGGAAGCATCAAAAGAAGATGGCGGGAAACACAGAGTCACTGTACCAAACAGAACTGGTAGATCTTCATCCATTTCACGAGGTGGCATATGATCTAGAACCAATGGTACTGAATGAAGAAGTCAAAGCTGCAC
>NW_006921594.1:7749927-7750893 GCF_000298275.1 Orycteropus afer afer
TGATTTATGTCTTTTGGGCCTCTTTCATTGGGTCCATAGATATTTATTATGGTTATAGCTTCATTTGATTATATGAACTATGGTTATAGTTCAATTGATCCTTTAATCATTACATAATGTTGTCTCTTGTCTGGTATGGTGACTTTTGTCTTAAAGTCAATTTGATCAGAAATTAATATTGCCACTTCTGTTCTTTTATTGTTGCCATTTGCTTGATACATCTTTTTCCAACCTTTCATTTTTAGTCCATTTTTGTCTTTGTCTCTAAGGTGTGTCTCTTGCAAAGAGCATATTGATGGATTTTGTTTTCTTATCCAATCTGCAAGTCTCCATCTCTTGAGTGGTGCATTTAATCCATTAACATTCAATGTAATTATTGACAGGTATGAATTGGTTGCTGTCATTTCATTATGTGTTTTTTCATGGTGTCCCTGGTTTCTTTGTTCCATATAATTCTCTGTGATGAGCTCATTATGTTTATGACTCATGTTATCATTTCTTTTGTTGCTGTTGTTTTAGTATTCACTGAATATTTGTGCTTGTCTTGTTTTTTATTGTGATGTGAAGGTTTATCATTTTTCTTTGAGGTTACTCTGTGATTTATAATTTTCTCCCCAAGATTAGAACAGTCCATTCTGTCTTGCAACTTTCTTGACTTCCTCAACATTTAGAAGTTCTGTAACTACACAGTATTTTCCCTCTTTTTGGTTTGTAGTTGTCCTCACCTATCAATTGATGTCTTTGGTTCCTTGTTTACAATTTTGTAAGCTTATTTTACTTTGGATATGTCCATAGCTGTGGTATGTGGGTTATGCCATCTTGTATATTAATGATTGGTTGTTATTTGCTATTTTTGGTTCTCTGTCAAAGGACTCCCTTTAGTATCTCTTGTAAGGTTGGTCTGGTTTTAACAAATTCCCTTAGTTTCTGCTTATCTGGAAATCTCCTAATTTCACCATCATATTT
>NW_006921594.1:7750993-7759140 GCF_000298275.1 Orycteropus afer afer
TCCAGGAATTGATGGAATATTCACTGAGATGTTTCAGCAAAGGGATGCCATTTGCTGAGGCACTCACTTGGTTATGCCAAGAGATTTGAAAGACAGCCACCTGGCCAAATGACTGGAAAAGATCCATATTTGTACCTGTTCCAAAGAAAGGTGATCCCACAGAGTGTAGAAATTATCAAACAATATCATTAATATCACATGCAAGTAAGATGATATTGAAGATAATTCAAAAACGGTTGCAGCAGTGTGACAGTGAATTTCCAGAGGTGCAAGCTGGATTTAGAAGAGGACGTGGAAAAAAGTATATCATTGCTGATGTCAGGTGGATCTTGGCTCAAAGCAAAGACTGCCAGAAATATGTTTTCCTGTGTTTTATTGACTATGCAAAAGCCATTGATCGTGTGGACCAAAGAAAACTATGGATAACATTGAGAAGAATAGGAGTTCCTGAACACTTAATTGTACTCATGAGGACCTTATACATAGACCAGGAGGCTGTCATTCAAACAGAACAAGGGGACACTGTACAGTTTTAAAATCAGGAAGGGAGTGCGTCAGGATTGTATCCTTTCACCATACTTGTTCAATCTATATGCTGAGCAAATAATCTGAGAAGCTGGACTATATGAAGAAGAATGTGGCATCAGGATTGGAGGAAGAATCATTAACAAACTGTGATATGCTGACTATACAACTTTGCTTGCTGAAAATGGGGATGACTTGAAGCACTTATGGATGAAGATTGAAATACAGTCTGCAGTATGGATTACATCTCAATACATATATATACATATATACATATATATATATATGTATTTACATACATATATATGTGTGTGTGTGTGTGTGTGTGTGTGTGTATATATATATATATATATATATATATATATAATTCTCACAACTGGACCTATAAGCAGCATCACGATAAATGGAGGAAAGATTGAAGTTGTCAAAGACTTCCCATTGCTTGGTTCTACAGTCAACGCCAATGGAAGCAGCAGTCAGGACATGAGACAACATACAGCACTGGGAAAGTCAACTGCAAAGGACCTCTTTGAAGTGCTGAGGCACAGAAATGTCTCCTTGAGGACTAAGGTGAGCCTGACACAAACATGATATTTTCAAACACCTCATATGCATGTGAGAGCTGAACAATGAATAAGGAAGACCAAAGAAGAATTGATGTTTTTCATTTGTGGTGCTTGTGAAGAATGCTGAAAGTACCACGGACTGCTAAAAGAACTAACAAATCTGTCCTGGAGGAAGTGCAGCTGGAATTCCCCTTGGAAGTGAGAATGGCCAGACTTCGTCTCATCTACATTGGTCATGTTATTAGAAGGGACCATTCCCTGGAGAAGGATGTCATGCTTGGTAAGGTGGAGGGTCAATGAAAGGGAAAGGCCCTCAACGAGATGGATTGACACAGTGGCTGCGGTGATGGGCTCAAGTATAGCAAGGATCACTTATCTGGCATGGGATTGGGCAGTGATTTGTTCTGCTGTGTGTAGGGTCGTTATGAGTAGGAGACGACTCGCTATGAGTAGGAGACTACTCGATGGCACCTAACAACAACAACAATAACAACAATCTCTATGTAAACAACTTGGCAAAATCTGTCAATTTAAATTCAAATGCCTGTTGATTCAGCAGTACAATACAATGTTGGTTGTAACAGTAAAACAAAAGGAAATAGAAAAAAAATTGAGGCTAAATAACTAAACAAAATATTCATCAGCATTAATCAAATGACTACTACAGCAAAATTATTTTTATTTTTCAGACATTAAAAATAGATATGTATGTTTTAGTATGCAAAGATTGCCAAGATATGTTGAATATAAAAGACAAAACAAACTACGAACATTATTTTTAGTGTGACCTCAATTGTGTAAATAATTAATATATTTGTCTTTATAAAGTTAATGCATTGAAAGTGGGCACCACAGTTTTATTGGAGAAAATAACTAGACGTTCAGGAAGAGTGAAGGAGATATTCATTTTTAATTTCATACCTTTCTGTATGAATAATATTTTATCACATCTTTATTTTATTTTAAAAATTGATGGAAGTGAAAATACTTAAGATTGTTATGAGGACTAGTGAAAATGTTCAATTTCCTGCCATGTAGTGAATGCTCATTAAGTATTAGTTGGACAAATAAATGGCTGCTTCATGCATTAATGTTTTCCCATCAATGGCACATTCCCTTAGAAATTACTGATTGATAACTTATCATGTAGATTGCAGAGCATATTTCTCCATCTAAGCTTGTCTAACTGATCCTCTAGGGTTGAATTCTGATGTTCTGATCCTGTTATATATGAATGAATGGTCATAACATTTTAAGAATGAAAATTCTATGCCCAAAGTTTCTCTCTGAGCAACATTAAATTCTACAGAATTTGTTTTCCATCAAGTAATTTTCATAGTGTCTACTTTTTCCATCAATTCTGTTCTCTGTACTTGGCTGGGCTCCTGAGACAAATGGACCAGTGCTTGCTTAGTTCTGTACCATGTTGTGATAGGGAGTACGCGGAATCTTTTACAGCAGTATGAGAGGAATTACTTATTTCTTATTACTTATTTCACAATTGTCAGTTCATAAACTGGAATTCATTTCGTAGAATGCTTTGTCTAAGGCAGTGTTTGGCAAAGGGACTAGTAGAGATACATGACGCAATCTGCCTTCTCAACTTAAGAGAATTCCAGACTTTATTGTAGTATCATTTGAAAAGGGAGCTCTGGTGGCATAGTTCCTCACACATTTGACTGATAACCAGAAGGCTGGTGGTTCAAACCCACCAGCCACTCCTCAGAAGGAAGATTGGGCAATCTACTTCCATAGTGATAAGGCCTCAGGAACCCAAAGAGGGGTCGCTATGAGTCAGATCTGACTCGATGGTGTTTTTTTTTTTTTATCACTTAAAAATAATTTAATCATGGCCTGTACCTCTTCTTGAAAAGTCTCTGAGGAAATATGATTATGCAAGCATATATAGACAAACTTGTGTGGACTGTGTATGCAAATATATTTATAGAACAGTTGGGGCTTCGGTTATTGTGTGAAAAATGAATGAACCTTTCTGGAAGAACAGGAATTAATAATTTACTCCAAACATCTATTGACAGAAAAAAGCTAATTCTATTTGAATAATGTTGGTAGATACAGTATGCCATTATTTTTCCTTATTTATTTTATTAATGAGTTAGAAAACTAAAAAGCTCAATAAGAATTACATTAAAAACTCATAAACATTGTTCAAATCTTCTTTTCCCATCCGTCATGTTCATAAAACTGGCATTTCTATTTAAATACTACTTAATAACAATAGAATTTTATTTAGGGAGTGTAACAACACATGGGCTCATTCATTTCCTCACCAAATTTTAGTGAGTACCCACTATATGCCCTGTGCTAGGTGCTGAGACCCCAACATTGAACAAGACTCACTCTTTTTATTTTCAAACTCAAGGACCAATTGTGCAGACAGAACTAAATAACTAATGAAGTCACATAGATAAATGGGAAGAGCATAGGGTTTTAGAGATAAACTCATTGTAAACCTAGGCTTTACCACTTCTGGATTCTATAGCCTTCTAAACTATCAGCCTCAACAATTTCATCTGTGAAATGAGGATAATAATATTTTATTGCATGACTCTTTTAAAGATTAGAGAAAATGTATTCAAAGCATGGAGCCTGGCACTAAATATCAAAGAGAAAATATTTTACTACCATTAAACTATATGTGAAAGATGCTATGATATGAACATGTACAAGAGATAAAGGAAAGAGAGATTAATTTTGGGATGGAGGGGAGGTAAGGAAAATTTCTCTTAGGGAAAAGTGTTTGGTATAAGGAGGTATTGCTAGAGGGAAGGGAATTCCAGCAGAGAGATTTCCATGCACTGAGGCACAGAACTTGTGCTAAGTTTGAAAGATCATGAGTACTTTGGTGAGGCTATAGGCTCAGTCAAAAGAGTTGAGCTGGCAATGTTGAATTAGGTCAATCACAGAAGACTTTTTGCATTCTGCAAATAATTACAGATTTTAAGCAGCAACAGTGAGAATAAAGAAGCAAATATTTGAGCAATGTTTTTGGGTTGAGTTTCTAGAACTGAGTGACAGTGTGAGAGTGGGGAGAGAATGGAATAGACTCCCAGATTTCTGGTTTAGGTAAGTAATTGTTGGTGTCATTAATTACAATGGGGGCATCTAGGAGATAAAGCAGTTTTTGGGGGAAATGATATGTTTCATTTTGGATATATTAAATCTTTGTCAAGACCTTCAGCAGGGGAGAAGATTAGCTTTGCTATGCATGTAAACAGGAGGGAAAGTCCGGAGTTTCGGTCCAGCTGTGCTATCATATCGTGCCAGTTCTGGCTTTGTGACTGGTATTACCTTATTCTTGGAGGGCAGCTTCACTTTGTAACTAGGAAGTCTCAAAGATACCTGAGTCTTAACTCTAAATTTTCTTATAAATTAAGTGCAACAAACAAACAAAAGCTACCCAACATCCTTCACAAGGTTGCTTTGAGGGTCTCTGAAATCCTTTTGAAATGTTGCATGTGCAAGCAGAGAATTACAGATTTAACAATTAAAGATTTAAGTTAATTTCCAGGAAAATGAGCTGTTAGTATACCCATTTATGAAGACACTGTTTATAGTACTATTGTAAAACATGATCATTTGTTGTAAAACATCATATTGGTTAGGAATACAGACAATGAATCAATCTTCCTGGGCTTAAATATCAGCCACTTATTAACTCTTTGACTCTGAGCAATTAATTTAACCTCACATCTAAGATAGAGAGAGCATATCTACCTTATAAGTTTTGAGCATTAAATAGGTTAGTGTATAGAAAACATTTGGAACACTGGCTGGCTCATAATTAAACCATCAGTGTATATGTAGATATTTTAATGGTTATCATCAGTCAGTAGCAGTCATAATCATTTATTATAACAAAATGGTAGGATTTTAGAGCAGGAAGGATTTTGGGACATAATTATATTGTTTATAGATGAGGAAAAGGAAGCCCAGAGAAGTTAAAAGACATTCACAGAGGCATAGCTAGTGAAAGACAGCCTTGAGGCCCAAGCGTTACCCAGCTCAGAGCACTTCCTGCCACCCTTATTAAAGTGGGACTTGTGTCCTCATAAATAGGTTAAGCAAAGCTATAATTTTAGTTGGTAATATGTATGGCTTAGAGATAATAGGAAGTCCTTGGGTGGAGCAAATCATCAGTAGCTAGTGTACTAGCCAAAAGATCACCCACCCAGAGGTGTACAAAGTCACAGTCTTGAAAACCCTGTGGAGCAGTTCTGCTCTGCACAGATGGATCCCCATGAGTCAGAATACCATGACAACAACAACATAAAAGACAAAGAATTGCAAACAGCATCCTTTATTAGTGAACATGCCAACAGTTAAGAGTTCACTCTGTAGTTAAACTTTAGCATGAACTCTAACAGTTCACATATATATCAAGTCAGAACATATTCAATGGTTAATAGTTGTCCAAGGACTGGCTAGTGTTTAATGGGAAACAAAACCCTGAGATCTCTAAGACTTCCTTAATATACCATCAATTTTATGATTTTTTTTTTTCTGATTTAGTAGGTAAATTCAATTCATACCTTACAATATTTTCTTGTTTTTTAAGCTTATAATGAGTATTGGACCTCAGGCTAAGGTTATTGAACACTGGCACATATGCATACAAATTATTACGATGGCATCACCGATTAATATTTAATAATACTTGAGTTTCATATAAAATATTTTCCCCTGCAGAGCCCAGAGCACTTCATAAATACAGATGCTGTTAATAAAAGACTTGAATAAATAGATAGATATTGTATTGTGCCCTGGAGATAAATAGATTTGGATTACTATTGGGTTTGTGTGATCTACTATAGGAGTTGGGGAGGTGATAAAAATGAGCACAGATTTTTATCTTCTGTCCATAATGAGTGATGTCAAATGAAACATTTGAGAATATTACCAGAAACAAAAAATTGCTGAATTGTGTAACTCTAAATATGAAAAAATTAATAAAGAAGGCAGATTAAAACAAAATGAACAGTAAATTATTAATTAAAATGTATAGACAATTTTAGAAATAAAAGAAATTATGTAGATACATACAGTCTTTTCTGAAGGGCAGCTAGGGACCATAGTCTCAGTGGTTCCACCAGGCTCCATCAGACCAGCAAACCTGCACCCCCCTTTTTTTTTTCCAAATGATTTTGAGTTTTGTTCCACATTGTTCTCCCTCTCTATCTAGGATCTCCTACATAGATCCCCCTCTGAGTGGTTGACTTTGGTAGCTGGGCACCATCTAGTTCTTCTGGTCTCAGAGTTGTATAGGCTGTGGATCGCATAGTGCCCCAGTTCCTAGGATTAATTGTTTCCACAAATCTTTGGTTTTCTTCATTCTTCTTTGCTCTAGACAAGGAGAGACCCATCAGTGCATCTAAATGGCTGATTCCAAACTTTTAAAATCCCAGTCGCTACTTGCCAAAGTAGGAAGTGGAACAATGATTTTTGTAGTATGTTATGCCAATTGAGCTTGATGTCCCCTGCGACTATGGTCCTGAGGCCACAGGTTCAACTACTTGCTCACTCTGGGTAGCTGACTATGACCAAGAAGTGACTACAACCTTGTCCCTTGTCAGTTCTACTATATACCTGGGAATTCTTAAAGAACATACAAATGCACTTGTAGAACCATTGTCTGCCAACCCTATACATGGTCTTGGGTATACTCCCTGCTGCATAGACATACCTAATAGTTCAGCCTATCCATCCATCTATCCACCCATACACCCATATTTGTCTTCACTGACAACGCAGTACTGTATGTGGAAAAGGGTTCATCTTTGTTGTCTGCACCTCCCATGCACCTGTCTATGTCTTCCTCTTCCTCAATGCCACCATAATGATCACACATTTGGTACATTGCACTTCTCTTCACCCAAATCAGTACTTATCTCTATCTATCTGTGTTCCCTCCTGTTCCCTCCTACCCCTGGTAACTAACAAAGAAAATTTCCTTCCATATATAAACATTTCCTTGACTATTACAATAATGGACTAATACATATTTGTCCCTCGTGAATGACTTACTTCACTCAGCATAATGTCCTCCAAGTTCATCCATGTTATGTGGTGTTTTCCACACCTAGAATCTAAGTTATTCTTTACGGTTGCATAGTATTCCATTGTGTGTATGTACCCTAGTTTGGTTATCCATTCCTCAGTTGACGGACACCTAGGTTGTTTCCATCTTTTGGCTATTGTAAATAGTGCTGCAATGAACATAGGTGCGCATATGTCTGTTCTTGTCCTGGCTTACTTCTTTATGATATATACCTAGTAATGGAATGGCTGGGTCAAATAGTATTTCTAAATGCAGCTTTTGAAGGAATCACCATACTGCTTTCCACAGTGGTTGTACCATTTTACTGTTCCACCAGCAGTGTATGAGAGTCCCAATCTCTCCACATCCTTGCCAGAATTTGTTATTTTCTATCTTGTTGAACTTTGCTACTAGTGCTGGGGCAAGATGGTATCTCACTGTTGTTTTGATTTGCATCTCTCTAATGACTAATGATCATGAGCATTTCTTCAAATGTTTGTTGGCCACCTGAATACCCTTCTTGGTGAAGTGTCTATTCATGTCTTCTGCCCATTTTTTAATTGGATTATTTGTCTTTTTGTTATTGAAGTGTTGGTGTTTTCTATAAATTCTAGAGATAATTCCCTTTTTATTTCCATTGGTTCTGTTGTGATGCCACTCATTTCATTTCTTATTCATGTTATTTGTATCTTCTCCCTCTTTTCCTTTGTTAAATTTGCCAGTGGTTTGTCAATTTTATTAATTTTTATTAATCTTTTCAAAAAGCCAACTTCTGGTCTTGTTGATTTTTTTCTATAGCCCTTCCATTTTCTGTTTCATTGATTTCTGCTCGAATCTTTATTATTTCCTTTCTTCTGGTGACTGTAGGCTTTTCTTGCTGTTCTTTTTCTAATTGTTAGAGATGTTGGTTTAAAGTGTTGATTTTGGCTCTTTCTTCTTTTTTGATGTGTGTATCTATCACTATAAATTGTCCTCTGATCACTGCTTTTGCTGTGTCC
>NW_006921594.1:7760980-7768596 GCF_000298275.1 Orycteropus afer afer
ATTGCATCAATTCTACTCTTTTGCCCTTCCAATGTGTTATCTATTTCTGACAATTTAGTATTAATCTTCTGGATTTCTATCTTTTGATTTAGAATCACTTATAATTTTTCATTTATTTTGTCATTTTGTTCTTGTATTTTCTTCCAGAATTCTTCTAGGGTTTTGTCTGTGTTTTCCTGGTCTGTCTCTCAATCCTTTGAAGATACCTAAAGATAATTCTTTTGAATTCCTTATCAGAGATTTCCAGTGCTGCTTCTTCCTCAGAGATATATTCTGGGTCTGTATCCTGCTCCCTTGTTTCTACCACTTTATCTTGTTTCTTTGTGTGGACTGTGATGGTCTGCTGTCTCTGAAACATCATGGTGTTATTGTATTTAGATCTCTCTTAACTGTTTATGAAGAGCAGCCAAGGGTGAGTCAGGCTCTTCTTGGCCTGTCAGTGGAAAAGGATGTGGTGGCTCTCACTCAGTGAGTGAAGCTACAGGAAGTATGGGTATAATTGTGTCATATTGGAACTGTTGCTGTCTTCCATTCAGTTAGACAAAAATAACAATTGAATATCCATCAAAAAAGTAAAAGCAAATGGACAAGAAATACACCATGCAAACACACAGGAACAATAACTAAAAAAGAAAAAAGAGAAAAAGAAAAAAAGAAAAAAAAACCCTGCAATATCTGGGGAGAGGGCAATAAGGGAAAAAAGGTAGAGAAGGAGAATAGTGAAGAAGAAAATGGGATAAACACAAAAAGAAAAACAAAGAATGAGGTTAAGCATGAGAAAAGAAAAAAAAAAAAAACATTACACAAGAACAGGGCAAAGAAAAAAAAGCTGAAAACTAGAACCTGTGAGGGGAAGAATAAAACATAATAGTAAAAAGGACAAAAGTAATAATAATAGTAGTCGTTTTTAAAGAGACAAAAGCAAACAACTAAAAAACAGAAAAAAAAAAAAATGAATGAAGGATGGCTCACCTCTATTCATCAAGCGGGTTTGGGGTATAAGAGTAACAAGGGGAATGTTGCACCTTTCTAGTCCCGCAGGTCTGGAATGTCCTTGGGGTTACTGGCAAGTGGAGCCTATTCTTAAGTCCCTGGAATCTGGCAAATGCTGTCACTTTAAATATACAAAATTGTCAAGCCACTCGTAAACATTCAAAATGGCTGCACTCTCCAGGCAGAGATAAGTCCACAGCTCAGCCCATCTTCCTCTTTGCTGCTTTTCCTTTTATTCCCCAGCCACCAGAGCAGCCCTCCATGCAGTCCCTAGCTAGCAGGGTTGATTTTTAGGCTAATTCTTAGTCCTACCACCACTCAGCAATATCCAAGCTGTCTGTGCCATCAAGATTGCTGCCAGACTGCAGCTCCGTATGTCTCCTTTTTTGGTGTTTTCATGCAAATTCTGCTGCCAGTTGGGGTTTAGTCTACTTCTATATCTTCCCTTCAAGGCTCAGGGGTCCAGGATTATCTTCTGTATTTGTGTTAATTGGTTCCCCTTTCTTTAATTGGTTGAAGAGGCTCTGTCATTCTGCCTATTCCACCATCTTACCAGAACTCCCAATGCATACCGTCTTAAGTTAAGCACACCATGGAAGTGGGAAGCTGGAGTTTTCCTTGGAAGATGTAGTTCATAATTATGTAGTTAGAAATTCCATGACCTTCTTCTGTTTAAATTGCATTTTTCGTTTCTTCCACTCTGAGCTCCATTAGCTGTAAAATTCACATAATTTTCTCCAGTGGGACATTTCGCTTAGTAAAACCATTCAGGCCTAGTTTACTTTTAAAAATTTGTTCTGTGTGCTTTAGCTGTAAGAAATTCTCAAGAAATGCCTACTGAGCTCATGGCCACTGCTTGTACTTTGTGATCATAGTGCCAAGGGACTGCATAGAAGATGAAGGAAAGCAACCTTCTGCCAGTACAGTTTTTCAGTCCCTTTTCTTACCTCTACCAGGTTTATGCCACACTCCTGGGTATTTCACCTGTTTCAAATGGGCATGTGTTTATGCATATGAACCAGAATATGTGAGTGTAGGGTGACATCCACATCACAAACTTGAAGGCCTTTCATATTTCCATCTCAGCCTAATTTCCCCCCAGTTTCCTAGCCTTCTCAAACATTAACCTCCTTTTGTTCATCATCATCCTGTCTTCCATCAGAGTTCCACACAAGTCCTAGCTCTTTCATGAACTTTGCTGATTGCTACTGTCCACAGGCTTTAGCAAAAGCCTAGGAAAAAACTCTCTCTTGACATCTCACAATTGAGCAATTATTGTTCAGTGTGGTTCCATGAGGTTTGGAATTGTCTCAATTAGATTTTGAGCTTCTGAAGGAAAATGACCACTTGTTCCACTTCTGTGGCCTGCATCGTGCCTAGCATAGTGTAGAGGAAGTAGATTTAATATCATAATGAACACCAGCTAACACAGTAATCTCACCAGAATTCCAGGTTAAGTGCTATTGACTATATTGTCATAAACAGTTCATTTCATACTTACAGTGCTCATTTGTAATAAGGTTACATGTTTTCTCTGAGTCATCAATTATTAAAAATTATTTACATAAAAGTAAGTTTTAATTATATATAGTTCCATACTTGACAAATGTTTTTGTTGCAAAAGGGTGAAATCACTGGAAATCAGGCTGGCGTGGTAAATATCAGATCTATAGTTACTCTAACAACCAAAACAGTTAATCGGTTTGTGATATTTTTAGACATAAGCACTGCTTCCATTCTTACTCTATTAATAGCTATGCTCTGATAATGGTTTTTATTTTGCTATAAAATTTTTATTTATTTTGATATTTTCTCAAAGTCATGTATATTTTAATCTTAGAGATCAAATGTTATCCGGTTATTGTTTAATCATAGTAAAACTGTAGTAGGGATCAGAAATATGCGAACTCTGATCAAAATGTGAAATTCAAAGTGGGCCCTATTCAGTGATTTTGCTATCTACCAAAAATGGCAACTGCATATAAGACCATTATAGACCAATTATGTGACATGGGAAAAGTTGCCCTATAGAGGAAAAACAGGGATGGAATTTTGAATGTTGTTTGATGACTAGTTAATTTCATAAACATAGCTAGCCACATCCTACCAACCAAATAGAAATAATCTGCTTTTTGTTTCACTGGAGATTGATGTCTTTAGTTAATCTACATTTATAACCATAGAAGGTATTTTATATTCTGAGTTGCATATAGAACAAAAACCAAACCCACTGCCATCCAATTGATTCTGACTCATAGCAACCCCATTGGGTTTCCCAGGTAATAAATCTTTCCAGAAGTAGATTGTCTCATCTTCCTTCCATGGAGTGGCTGGTGGGTTTGAACCACCAACCCTCTGGTTAGTAGTCAAATGCCTTAGGCACTGTGCCATCAGAGCTCCTTGAATTGAGTATGGGACATAATTTTTAAGTATAGGACATATTTTTTTGTCCAGGAAATTAGTTTAAATGAAATTATTTTATCTGAGGAAACACTGTGGTAGAATACCTTTCCTTTAGTCCTTTGGGTGCAATGTTACTTATTTGTTTGTTTAAAAAAGAAAGAAAAAAAAAAACTAAGGCTAAAAAAAATATACTCTGGAAATTAACCAACTGGTCTCCATTGAGTCAGCACTGACTCATGGTGATCTCATGTGTTTCAAAGTAGAACTATGATCCATAGTTCCAATGGCTGATTTGTTTTGGAATTAGACAGCCAGGCCTTTCTTCTGAGGCACCTCTGGATAGACTCAGACCTCCAACCTTTCAGTTAGTAGCCCATTATGTTAACCAGCTCCACCACCCAGGGATTCCTCTTTGGAATTTAGGTAGTGTGAATCACTTTAGTATGCACAGACAAAAAACATTAGTCTATGGTACTAGCTACAGAAAATTTGCTTGGAATTTCTGATCTTTCTGTATAGAATTAAAGCCTTTACCTTTCTGATGTCAGATCAACAATTAAATACATCTTTTTCCCATTCCCCCTAGAAGTTCCACCTTAATTCAAACATGTTTTAGCTTGATATTTTTTAGAAATTCAAAATCTACAAAGCACTAAAAAGTTCCATCCTCCGGATAGACATAATGCTACAAAATGGTTATTTTTCCTTCCTGCTAAATACCAAACCCAAACCCATTGCCACTGGGTCAATTCCAACTCATAGCTACCCCACAGGACAAAGTAGAAGGACTGCATAGGGTTTCAAGGCTATAAATCTTTTTGAAAGCATATTGCCATATCTTTTTCCTGCAGAGTGGCTCGTGGGTTTGAACCACTAATCTTTTGTTTAGCAACCAAGTGCTTTAACCACTGTGCCACCAGGGCTCCTTCCTGCTATATGGGACTCAGTCAAAAAGGAAAAGTAGTTTTGACCCAATTTCTTTGCTCAGTGAATTTAATGAGAGAGGAATTTTCAGTTAGGATAGGAATTGGTTATTGAATAAGGTACAAAAATAAGATGATTGAGAAAGAAAAGTCTTCATGTACCTCTTTCTGCTCAATCAATATCTTTTGATTTTGTGACAACTTTTTCACAATGTACTTAATCCTGAAAAGAAAGGAGAGTGCTAAAATATAGGGGAAAACCCTTTACTGCAGAAAGATCTCTCAGGACTCTTAGTTTCATGCTTGCTTTAGGTCTTCTGGGGGCATTTATTAAGCACACTATTTTGGTTACCTATTGCTGCTCTGATAGGAATATACCACAAATGGGATGGCCTTAACAAACAGGAGTTTATTCTCTGGGAGTCTTTAAGTCCAAGTTCAAAGTGCTAGGCTCTAGAGGCTGTGTGAAAGCCCCTCAAACTTGGGCTTCAGCTCTGACTCTTGCTCTTGGCCCACTGAAGCTAGGGGCATCTCTTCACTCAGGCAGCTACTGGTTGCTGAGGCTAACAAGCCCAAGGTTGACAAATAAAATGGCACAGTCCCAACATTACCAAACCACACGGCAGGCCATTAATTCAAGTGCATTGAAAGTCACAAAGTCAGCAGAGCATGGCAGGCTGCTGAACAACGACGCAGCTACATGCAGAGTTCAATCGTGCCATAAGCTAGAGACCGTTCCCCAAGGCTCCTCCTTATATACAGGAAGCAGACCACATCCCTACGGCAGCTAATCAGCTGCTCACAGTAGATTGCACGATGGAGTTGATTACCAATCTCATTATGGGGAATACTACATCCAGCTGCCCAGCCACTCAACCAGGCCCAGCCAAGATGACACACAAACTTAACTACCACACACACTAACTCACCTAAGCAAAGTATGATACCATGTGAGAATGCCACTTTGTGACTGTATGCATATTTTGATAGAATGAATATAGATATAGACTTGGCATTTGCTTGACTTGCATTTTTTTTTTGAGGAGACAGAATTGTGTAAGAAAGTATCATCTATGTATAGAATTTCTGTAAGGATGGAAGAAACCAAAAGAAGCCATTATAATCTCATTGCTTTCAAGTTGTGTCCTGTTCTTACTTTGCAAAAAAGTAAAATCTCATTTTCATAGGTGAGATTAACTGTTATGTGTTAACGTACATAATTTTGAAATGAGTTTTACTTTTCTTTTTTCCTAGCCACTCCCTTTCTCCTCCCTCACTCCTTCCTCCATTGCTTCCCCTTCTTCTTTTCTCTCTCCTCTTTATCCGACTCATCACTGCTCATAGATACAGTCAACAGGATGTACTGGGTATACCAGACACACTATTAGGTCCCGGGACCACACTATAGAATGAAAAAGAAAAGCTCCTTGTCCCTAAGGAACTTGAAATTTAATAAAGGAAAGACTTTAAATAAATGTGTAATTAAATTTTTAGTAAGTATGAAGTAAGAGGCACAAATGTTCAGTACCCTGCATACAATATACTCTCCATTTTTTTCCCCCACATGGAGTGAATATTCTTGACATGTAGAATTGATCATTTAAGACATACTAACTGCTATGGTTAACATATGAGAATTATCTGTGCATTGAACATATATGGATATATTCAGTTTTATGCTTCAGTAAGGCCAACTCATATGCATATTTTATACATGAGTCCATGAATTCCAGTGGACCCCTAGGACTCAATTTTCACCTCTTGGCATCTTGTTCTCCTTATTTCCTCCCCCACCACTTCCTGGCTTGCTGCCTTTATTTGTCCCCACTTCCATCCTCTATACCCCCACCTCTACCCCCCACCTCTGCCATCATCCCAGGAAAGATGCATGGTATTCCATTTTCCACTTTGCAGACGTGAAAGAAACGGAAGTGGAAGCACTGAGGAGGAAGGGGAGGCTTTCGCCATCTTTTCTCTATCTCATCACTTCTTCCCAAAGACCTCCATCCCAAACTCCCAATCCTGACCCCGGAATTATGACTCAATTACAAGACTGGTCTGAGCCTGATTTTATTAGAACCAAAATAGGACTCTGTCCTCCTAATAAGTAAGTCTTCAGATGTTAGGTCCTTCTCTCTTGGATGAGGATCTGAGGAAGATAGCTATGAAACTTGGTTCCGATTTTAATCATTTCTCTTTTTGAGGTTGCCTTGAGTTTGTTCCCATTGTTCTGAAGGCCACCTTCTAACACGAGAGACCCCCACCTTATTCAATGACTCTGTTCTTCTAACTCTCCTGGCATTCCTGAAGTGCCACATAATGAAGGCAGGGGTGTTCAGAAATAAGGCTGTAGCTTCTAGGCAGTGTTTTTTTTTTTTTTTTCTTTTATACCCCCCTGAGGCATGAACAGTCTATTGGGTATATGATTTTTTTTTTTTTCATTTATGTAATAGAATACTGTGCAATGATTAAACAAATTAAGGTGCCTTTGTTGGCTCAAAATGGAAAGATGTAAATAATGTATGTTTGAGTGAAAAAACAGGAGTTTCATATATTTAATTATTCTTTTTAAAAACTTCATATGTGTATACAGGCACATATAATGCATATACACATATGTATGTGTATTAAAATGAATTGTGGATCAGACCAGTGTGATCCATGGTGTTTTTATTGGCTGGCTTTCAGAAGTGGATTACCAGGTCTTTCTTTATAGTCCATCTTAATCTGGATGCTCCTCTGAGATCTGTCTGGCATCAATAGCAACATGGGAGCCTGCACCGAAGGAACATAGGTAGCTACTGCTCAAGAGGTGTCTTGACCTGGGTTTTCCATATAGAGGGTGAGACTACCACTGAACCACCACTGCCTGCATCAGGGGCTTAGAATATAATTATTGTTTGAGAAATCCTAAAAGCCAGGGGGGCAGATCAACCCCACCCAAACTGGGTGAACTGACAGCAGGGAAAGATGGGGGCCCAAAGGAAAATCAGGATGCTATTTCTGGAAAGGGGTAGTGGATTCTGGTATGTCCATGATAATCCTTTCCTGGATTGCTTGATTTGTTTATATTTGGGAACTGATTTAATAATTAAAAGTGTTACATATGGTAAATCTTAAACATTAAATAAAACTAACTACACAGAAGATTTTAAATTTTAAGTTGCTATAGAAGTTGAACTACTATGTATGCCAAAAATCATAAGAATAAAAACAGAAAAGGGGAACTTGTTTGTACATGTGCCCTTCACCTGCACACCTGCTTCGATCAGTAAGCCCAGTGTGCTATTTATAATA
>NW_006921594.1:7769151-7770974 GCF_000298275.1 Orycteropus afer afer
TTATGAATCATGATACCCAGAGTTGAAGTTTCAGAGACATTTAATTTACATTGATACTTTGAAGAAAACCACATATTTGGGACACAAATAGTGTCCTTGTACTAACTGCTTAACAAAGTCAGGTATTTGAAGTCCTAAGTCCACCACCCGTCTATCAGTTTGTTGTACTCGGTGGCTTACCTGTTGCTTGATGATGGAAGTTATGCCACCAGTATTTCAAAGACCAGCATGATCAGCCATGGTGGACAGGTTTCTGCAGAGCTACAAGAATAAGACAGACTAAGAGGAGAGGCCTGGTGACGTGCTTCTGAAATTGAGCCAGTGAAACCCTGTGGCGCACAATGGAATATTGTGTAATGATGAGCCTCCAAGCTCAGTGGCCTCAAACATACCTACCATCATGAAGATGGTGTAGGACCCTATAAAGTTTTGTTCTGTTAAACATGAGGTCGCTATGAGGCAGGACCGACTCAAGGGCAGCAACAACACAGTGTTAAGCATTACTTTTTGTGTTCTTTCATCATGACTAACCCACTCTCAGGCTGAATTGGGTTATATGCTCTCTCTGCCTGAGCATCAATCTCTGCTCCTGAGGAGCAGTAGCATCCTAAGGATATGTGAGGCCAATTAAAGTCTTTATTATGACCAGAGTACAGACAAGCAGCTGTGTGTGTCAACTTGAACAGGCATTGTCGTGTCAACAGCTCACTATCTCTTCTCAGGCTCTTTAATAACTGACATATCCAGAAAGCAGTCACATGCCTCCTAGTATATTAAGCTGTTTGGAAAGGGGGTGGTGGTGGGGAAATGAAACCTAGCTCCTTGAGAAATGCAGTATCAAACTTTAACCAATATGTCCTCAGCGTATTACAGCAGAACTTTTCTCACTTAAAGATTTCAAATGGAAAGAATCTTTCCACTCATTGGACCAGAAATAATATCAGCAGCCATATGTGAATTCTGTTTAGTCCCTTTTAACTGAACATTTCTAAGTGAATTAAATGCCGCTGTTGTAGTGTTATACCAAGTTAAATGAAAGGCAAGCAGGTGAGAAGAAGGAAATTAAGAGGACTACACGAGGGACGAGCAAACTGTTTTCAGCTGAGATTTGGGCTGCGCTGGAAGCTGGCCAGGCAGAGCAGTGAGGACGCCTGCTCCAGATGGCAGACGCTTAGGAAAAGATGCCACACCAACTACCAGCCACTTAGAGCCCACATCACCGTGCTTTGTCTTTTTTATTTTTTCTTTTACATAATGCAAGGCCACTGCAGTTTTCTAAAGTGTTTAAAGGCTTATGGGCCTCAGGTATGGGGGTGGGTGGGTTGTGGGGAGAGGAAAGCAGTGGAGATGAGATGGTTTTATTCTTGTTTAGATTATTTTGGGTTGATGACATTGGACAGTAGGATTTCAGAACCTATTTTGACTGATGCATTGTTTTGCTGTTTGTGAATTCATGAACTGTCTAACTGTTCAAGCACATAACTCCCTGTTAAGAAATTCAGTAGTTGTTTATTTCAGGTTTCAAAGAGCTTCATTTTCACACATAATTTTCTGGAAGGCTTGAGAGTACAGAGGCCCATGAGTGGCACAGACTTTGTGCTCTGCTACTGACTTGAAAGTTGGCAGTTTGAACTCACCAGCAGCACCATGGCAGAAAGACCTGGTGACCCGCTTCTGTAATGAGGACAGCCAAGAAAACCTATAAACCAAAAAAACCCAACTCACTGCCATCGAGTCATTTCCAGCACACAGCGACCCCCATTGGGTTTCTGAGGCTGTAAATTTTTATGGAAGTAGATCACCCTGTCTTCCTTCCACAGAGC
>NW_006921594.1:7771331-7773760 GCF_000298275.1 Orycteropus afer afer
TAGAGTATAGAAATAAATTATTACGTTTACCTAAGTCATACGTATAGGAGCTCTGGTAGCATAGTGCCTAAGGCACTTGACTGATAACCAGAAGGCTGGCGGTTCAAACCCACCAGCCACTTCTCAGAAGGAAGGTTGGGCAATCTACTTCCGTAATGATACCGCCTCGGAAATCGAAGGAGGGGTCACTATGAGTTGGGGCCGACTCGACAGCACATAACAACAAGAAGTCATGTGTTATTTCACATAAAATAATATCTTTTGGAATTGACTTGTTAGTATTTGGTACTTATTAATACATGATATAGCATAGTCTTTTAGCTAACATGTTATTGTAACAGAGATAAATGTTCATTTCAGAGAATCCAGATTAGCACCTGACCAGAAAAGTCAGTAAAAATCATCTATAAATCCAGGACATAATCCCATTCATAATCTTATCCATAATCAGAAACTGATAAAATGCTAGTATTTTGCTGTTCTTCGTTCTAGTTATGTAAGAGATAATATTTGTGTATATGTGTGTGTTGGTGCTGATGTGTGATCGGTATTCAGCTTGTTACTGCTGCAACCCCAATGCCTACAACAGGACCAACTACCTACTCGTGTAATGTGATTTGCTTTTAGAATGAATATCTAGTGTTTGTCAGCAGGCTCCATATATTACCATTCTTTCTGGAACATGAGCAAGCCAAACCCACCCATTGCTATAAATTTGCTCCTTCCCTGGCTACTAACTAGGCTTGTATTTCATATTTTCTTTCTGCCAAGATAGAATAAATGAAGTGAGGTTCAAATGGTAATTGTGCTTTACTGTGCATTTTTATTTAAAACTGATGACATTGTGTTGGGTTGCCATACCAAGAAGGAAGAATGAAGGTTAACAAACATCTTCTTGATTTTGAAGTAATTCCTTCAGGGGAGGGTGATTTCATTTTTACCTCATCTCAGCAAATTTTCAGGGAAAACTGCATTTTCTGATGATGTTGAGGATTATGAATCATGACATCCATAATTGAAGTTTCAGAGAGATTTAATTATATTGTTACTTTGCAGAAAACCACATGGAACTGTATTTAGGTACAATTTCAAAATCATTTCATTCCATTTTCACGTCTCTGTTTTTCCTTTTAACTATCTGGTAAACATCCAGAGAAGCTGAATGCTTCTCTCTGATAGATGCAGAGAGCTTTTAAGCTAACACTCAGCTGTTTGTTTATTATGTTTTCAAACTTTTTCCAGTTTCTGTTTGGTATTCAGTGAAATAGTGTAAAGAAAACCATCTGCACTGCAGCTGCAGAGGGATTACCTTCCATTCTTTACAAAAAGAAGCCCAATGCCCCCGTGCACAGCTCTGGACGGTTGCTTGGCTCTTGTGCCATATGTTTTCTACAGTACTCCTGGAGCTAAGTCAATTAATAGCTCAGAAGATACAATTAGCCTTTTAGTGACTGTGTTCATTCATAAAAGGCTGCCTAAAGTGAACTAGATTCTCTGCCTCTATTTTATTGGATGACAGCAAATGCACTGAGATGTCCTCCTTAGACCATGCTAGATGTCCTGGTTTATATAGCCTGCTGCCACCATGCCAAATTCATAGGTGTGTGCTAGGATTTGGCACAAAATAAGAAGGAAATGATTCTCAACAGATGTATTTGAATTTAGGTTTACCCTTCTTAGCTTGTCTTGGATAGCATTTGTCTCTGTCCAAATGTATATATTTTAAACAAATCTTGAGTGGGAAACATGTAGTGAAATATAATTGTTGAAGTGAAAATCTATTATTTTACAACTCATTGTACTTTACTTGGTGATCTTGTCTTTAAAGGTAAAATTAAAAAAAAAAAAAATCTTTGGAAATATTTCAGCAAACTCATTTGTAATTTATCTTAAGCAAAGACCTCCAGGGCATATGTACTGCTAGAAACTGTTGTTATCATAACACATGGGCATTAAGCCAATGCATATCACCAAGTAGGGCAGAAGTTAAACTGACTTCTTCTGACTTACATCTGGTTTGAGGGAAAGTCCAAAATGAGTCAATGGCTTAGCTGGAGGCCAGGTTCTGTAAGAATGACAGCACTTGCCCACAGAATTGAAAATTTGCTATTCCTGTAGGAAGTTTGTTTGGTGAGTTTTGGTAGAATGATACCTTACATAACTATAAAATCAAAGAGGTAATATTAAAAGGATAGATTTGAAGCTCTCTATAGAAAAACAATTTATACATTTTTTTCAGACTTAGTTATATAAACATATAAATAATTTTCCCAGTTTACTGTTTTCGGAATACCAGTTGCTTTCATTTGGGTCCTAAGTGATTTACTTCAAATTATCAAATATTTCCCTAACAAAAGTTAGACTTAGTGTCTGGGTGACTGGAGAGAGAAAGATGCTAGCAACAACCACAATGAAGTTGTCAGGAAGAG
>NW_006921594.1:7774320-7775990 GCF_000298275.1 Orycteropus afer afer
TCTACCTGGCAAAATGCAGATTTTCTCATCTTTGACATTCCAAAAACCAAACTCACTGCTGTCAAGTCAGATTCGACTCATACGATCCCTGCTTGGGTTTCTGAGGCGGTATCACTACAGAAGTAGATTGTGCAACCTTTCTTCCGAGGAGTGGCTGATGGGTTTGAACCTCCAGACTTCTGGTTAGCCGTCAAATGCCTTAGGCACTATGCCACCAGAGTTACCCTAAATATGCCAGAAAATTTCGGAAAGCAAGCAAGCATTGGAATTGGATTCTATTTCCATGTTTGATAAGTTATTTAACCAGGTACTTCATAGTCAAAGATCTGAGCGCAGAAATATTTCATTATTTTAATTGTTATTTGAGTATCTTCAATTTTTTTTGAGGTCAGCCATTTCTTAGTTTCTGCTTTTTTTTTAAAATAATTTGTTAAGAATTTTTCATGCTTAACATAGAATGAAGAGGATTATATTCTAAAGGATACACATAATAGGGAATATGACATGGAATACTTTTCAAACTATGGATAAATCCTCTCAAGTAATAAAATCAATTTAATACTATCTTGGATTCGTATCATATCTTCCTTCCATAGACCTCACTCTATTGTAATACATTTTATCATGTTAATCTCTTAATGCCTTCCTAAATTAAATGGATGAGAAATAATAGATGCATTGGACATTTTGAAAAATTATAGTATAGTGAAGTCTAGAGTGAGTCGCCCAGAGTAATACAGAAATGAATTGCAGAACCAGAACATGAACTAACTCCTATGACTTCCCACTAACATTGTAGCACACTGCTCAACATTGTGTTATTTTCTACAAATTGTATCCATTTACCTATCTTATTAACTCACCAGTGTCCCTCTGTGATCAATAGCAAGCATTCTTACTTAAGGGTGCAATGCATGTCCTTAGAGATGAACAAAGATAACTGATCTACTCATTTATTCATTTTTGAATTAGTGGTATTGCCCACTATTGCCAGAAGTAATCTAGCTAGCTGAGCTGACTAACCACTGAGAACAGATTGTTGTTGTTGTTGTTGTTATGTGCCGTCGAGTCAGCCCCGACTCATAGCGACCCCTCCTTGGGTTTCCGAGGCAGAGAACAGATTAGATAATGTCAAATATATACATATATTTTTTTTTTTCACTCATTTTAGCTGGTGTAAAGTATGTGTTATAAGTCTAGCATTCTACCACTTTATTATAGATTTATGAAGTACTTCTCAGTATATCTCTGAAACATAACTATCTATAGCAAAAGCCAAGTATAAGACAAGCCAGGATTATAAGGCCAGTGTTATTACACTTTTATAATGGAATTCACTATGTTATTCGGTTGCAATGAAATACAATTTTATATTCCACACTTTTAGTAATAGTTCTAGGAGTTTATTATATACGGAGTTTATATTTTTCCTTGACACAATTGATCATAAACCTTTGATTCAATCAGTAAGTTCAATAGCAAAGTTTCTGTTAATTATTGGATTATGGAATTGTTTTCCTTATGTAATTGAAAAATAGTTTGAGTAGAAGTTTTCATGTATTTCAGGACTCTATCTGTGTTTATTTTGATTTCTCAGAGTTGTTAGAGTGTAAAAGAGATTCATTCAGAGATGCATTCATTCAGTAGTTTTATTCAGTACCTATTGTATG
>NW_006921594.1:7781035-7782210 GCF_000298275.1 Orycteropus afer afer
TCAGGCTTTGCAGTCTAAGTCAAGATTGTCATCACCTGGATTTCCCTGAACTCTGTAGTGTATGCCTCACTGTCACTTCCTAATTCTTCTCTGCTCAGCTCTAATTTACTGGCTCCACAACCTAGCTCCTACTGAAGGTCTTGTCTCAGAGATTTAGTCCGTCACTACTCAAAGTGACCCTTCGTGATCTCCTTTTTACCTGTCCTAACCCTGGACATCCTTTTAGACTCACCTATTTCAAGCAGCCTTCTCCACAAAACCTCTTCTGTGCTGATCTTGACATTCTCACATTATGCATGTTTCTATTATAACATCATATGATATTGAAAGGAGCTCTGGTGGTGTACTGCCTAAGGCACTTGACTGCTGACCAGAAGGCTGGTGGTTCAAACCCACCAGCCACTCCTTGGAAGGAAGGTTGGGCAATCTACTTCCATAGTGATACAGCCTCAGGAACCCAAAGAGGGGTTGCTATCAGTTGGCTCCAACTCAATGGCAATGAGTTGGGTTTATAATATTGAAAATATTCATTTACTTGAAAACCATATGGAGCACAGTTCTACTCTGAAACACATAGGATTGCCATATATCAAAATCACATAAATAGCAACTGGTATCCTTCTAGACTGTGAATTCCCTGAGAGCAAAGACCATACCTTTAGATGCCCTAGAACAGAGAACTGGCACAGAAATATCTACTGAACTGAGTTATGCACCCATGTTGCCTTGTAATTTCTCCACTAGCATTCTATATGTATTCTGTTGTTTCATTCTCTTTATAAGTTGCTCAGGGTCAAGGCTATGTTTTTTCACTTTGTTATATTCATGATTTTTAGTGTTATGCTTTGAAGAAAGCAGAACATTCACTATTTACTAAGTAAAAGATCATTGTGTATAGTTAGTGGGTTTTATGGCTCATAACAAAGAACATGCTAATAATATCCATTCTGTAGAGAAGACCATATCTGACAATTTTATTGTACATTTTTTAATAGTTGAATGCTTATTCTAGCCCAAGATAATGAGCTCCTTGTAATCTAAATATTTTAAAGTGCATTTATAAATAAAATTAAGAATTAATAATTCTAGAGAATGTTAATTTGGAGTAGACCACAAAATGCCACCTAACAACATAAAAAAATCTACAATAAAACAGACTGTGGTGTTATACCTAC
>NW_006921594.1:7782885-7785112 GCF_000298275.1 Orycteropus afer afer
GGGAATATCAAGTCTTCTCTTACCCATCCTCTAGGATCTGATCAAAGGGCAGCACTGTTTATAGATTCCTTTCGCAATCATTATTGTTCACAATCTTTGTCAGCTGTGTTAGTCTTCATAAGAACAACTACAAAAAAGTGTAAGTCAAGCACATAT
Source organism: Orycteropus afer afer (assembly GCF_000298275.1). Classification (NCBI taxonomy): domain Eukaryota; kingdom Metazoa; phylum Chordata; class Mammalia; order Tubulidentata; family Orycteropodidae; genus Orycteropus; species Orycteropus afer. The sequence continues at coordinate 7,783,042 of NW_006921594.1, forward strand.
TTGGAAAGTACAGTTTTGAGCCTGAGATCTACAGAGCACATGTTAATTTCTAATCTGGACGGTTCAGATAAAGTTCAGACAAGCAGTATATTGGAAGACTCCATTTCTGCAAAATAGTAGATTCAAGCAGCAGCACACCCCTAAAGGGGCAGCTACAGCAGCTAAGTACATAGCAGATAACACGTGCAGGCCTGTGTCAAAGAATATGAGTGCTTTTGATTTTTTCTGTCAGCCTAGAAAGCTGGTGAAACTTATGACTAACATCATTTTGAACTATGTACAGCAGAGGCAGTGAGCTAAAAGGAATCCCAGGTGACAATGTGCTCCCATGGGCAATCTACTGCTGTAGAGATACCGCCTTGGAAACTCAAGTTGCTGAGTCAGAATCGGCTCAATGGCAGTGAGTTTGGTTTTTCTATATAAAACATCAATGTACAGACTTATTGGCTATAGGTTCTATGATTTGATTTGCTTGATATGATTAGGGTTTTTTGTTTGTTGTTGTTGTTTAGTGCTTGATCCACATTTCCTATTAAGAGTCTCCTTATAACAGGTGGCCCCTGTTTAAGAGATAGCTGGTCAAGGCTATAGAACACAGCAGGGTTGTCTTAGGTGCCACTTCATTCTACTTCATTGGTATTCTGCTCTAACCAAGTGCACCATGTAACAAAGTTAGCATTGACTGTTCTATGTCCAGGAGCTGTGGTGGTATAGTGGATAAGGCATTTGGCTGCTAACCAGAAGGTGAGCAGTTCAAACCCACCAGCTGCTCCGTGGAAGGAAGATGGGGCAATCTACTTCCATAAAGATTTACAGCCTCAGAAGCTCAATGGGGGTCCCTATGAGTCAGAAACCACTCAATGGCAGTGAGGTCTTTTTTTTTTTTTTTGTATTCTATGTCCATATATTTACATCTGAAATGGTAACATGGTTAGGGTCTAATGGTGTTAACACAGCATTATTTCCAAGAAAATGTCCAAATAGCCTTTGGTATGATGGGTAAAAATATTATAATATTTTTCAGAAAGCATTATTTTTATGGAGAATTTTTTATGGGGACAGTGTTTATTATGTTCTGAGGAAAGATATTTCATGGATATAAATCTTTTCATTCAAGCTGTAGGAAAAAGTTTCTGAGCAGAAACCCTGCTTTCTTTTCATGACTTCTCAAATGGCAGAATCTATATACATAGGAGGCACTTTATGATTTTTTGTTGATTTGATCCTTTTACTGCTTAATATATGTCTGCATATTTTTGGTTTTGTTCTCGTCTCTCTCCTTGTTCATTCATATATCAATGGAAACTCGAAAAATTGGCTTTACACAGGAGAGGCACACCATTAGGTCAGATGGACATGCCATTCAGCTATGGGTGGGAAGAGAGCTTGAATATTTGCTTTCCATAATGTTATTTTCATGGTTGCGGTTTGGGTGAAAGTTTACAGAGTAGATTGTTTTTCCATTCAACAAATCATACACATTTTGTTTTGTGACATTGACTGCAACTCCTACAATGTAACAGCACTCTTCCCACTTCCTCCCTGTGTTTACCATTTCTATTCATCCTTCTTTCCTACTCCTTCCTGCGTTCTGAGCTTTATCCCTAGGCAAATGCTACCCTTTGGATCTAGCATGGTTGGTGTTCTAAGGTGAGCGTACCTCCCTGGTATTGTTATAGTTCATTTTGTAGGCTTGTCTGTTGTTTGGCTGAAAGTTGAGCCATAGGGGAGAATTCAGTTCCAGGCTTGAAGGGTGTGTAAGAACCATAGTCTTGGGGGTTCCACCAGTCACTATCAGATCAATAAGCCTATTTCTTTATTTTACTTGAGGTTTTTTCCACATTTTTTTCCTACTCTTATCTATGACCTCCTATTGTGATCCCTTTCAGAGTAATCAACAGTGGTAGCCAGTTCCAACTGATCTCATCTAGTTCTTCTGGTCTCAGGGTCATGGAGAGTGGTGTTCAAGTGGTCCATTCATCCCTTAGGGTTTTATTATTATCATTATTACTATTTTCTTTGCTCTTAACAGGGAAGGACCAATAGTTGCACCTTAGATGGATGCTCATGA
>NW_006921594.1:7787297-7788217 GCF_000298275.1 Orycteropus afer afer
CCCGACTCATAGCGACCCCTCCTTGGGTTTCCGAGGCAGTGTCACTACGGAAGTAGGATTGACCAACCTTCCTTCCGAGGAGTGGCTGGTGGGTTTGAATCACCAGCCTTCTGGTTAGCAGTCAAGTGCCTTAGGCACTATGCAACCAGAGCTTAGTGGTCTAAAAATAGAAGGTAGTTCCAACCTCTTTCTTTCAAAAACTACTTCACAATCTAAACTGGTTTTATAATATACTCAATAAGTTACTTTTAAAAATATGATCTGGCCTGAATTTCAGAAGGAAAGACAAGCTATTCATTTAATTTTTCTTCAATTGTCTTTAAAGATACTTTTCACTTCATTTTAGAAAGAGTTCCCTTTTATAAACACTGGCTTCAACATCCTCAAATCCAGGCTTTTGTTTCATAAGTCCAAGACTTTAAACATACATGTATTAAAAACAAGAGTGTACATGCAAACACTCTTTGAAAAACCTCAACCTTGAATTAACTACTATCAAGCCACTATACCAACTATTATATCAAAAGTATCAAAAGGAGACAACTGATACTGGAGATCAATGGTACTCACCACTTATTTCTCTCCATTTTTCCAAACTTTATTTATGAATCAATTAATCACCAGAAAGCATCAAACTTAACTGCCCATAAAAATGCCTCATTTGAGTTATAGTTTATTACCATTTTTTTTTCAGTTTTCATCAAAAGTCAGTAAAACAAAGGATGACATAAAGAAACTTTTTACAACTTCTGCAAGAGACTATTGATGTCATTTTTCATTAAGTTACCAAGAGTTCTTTCTATGTAAATTCCTAATATATATAGATTTCTACATGAAATTTTTCTTTTATAATTTAGATTCAGGAAAATCTCTCTCTCTCTCTCTCTCTCTCTCGACTGGTGTTTTTCTTTAACCAGACA
>NW_006921594.1:7788466-7788979 GCF_000298275.1 Orycteropus afer afer
AATTGTTGCTATGTTTGAGCCCATTGTTGCAGTTACTGTGTCAGTCCATCTCATGGGAGTCTTCCTCTTTCTCACTGACCCTCTACTTTCCCAAACATGATGTGTTTCTCCAGGAACTGGTCCCTCCTAATAACATGTCCAAAATATGTGGGAAGAAATCTTGCCATCCTTGCTTGTAGGGAGCATTCTAACTGAACTGCTTCCAAGACAGATTTGTTTATTCTTCTGAAATTTCGTGGTATATTTAACATTCTTCACCCACTCTGCAACTCTACTCAGTGAGCTTTCCAGGCTAGAGTCTCCTCTGAGAGAGTGGATGGTAATTGTCCACATTTATTATTTAGGAGTGTTTGCCTGAATGGTACAAATGGTTGAGTGCTCAAGTACTAACCGAGAGGTTGGTGGCTCAAACTCAGCCAGGACTGTCTTAGAAAGCAGGCCTGGCTATCTGCTTCTGAAAGGTCAGAGCTTTGAAAACCCTGTGGAGCAGTTCTATTTCGCACACATGGGGTC
>NW_006921594.1:7789499-7795437 GCF_000298275.1 Orycteropus afer afer
TTCTTTTATATGCATTTGGGAGAAAGGCAAGTAAGTGCTTAATTCTTTACATGAGTGGCATTGTTTATCTAGCCATCCACAGGGGTTTTCAGTGTGCTTTTTTTCTTTGTGCTTGTAAATGTACAGAATAGCTTCACTTTCATGGGCAGAAGTCTGTGTCTGTGGAATTTTCTCTGTGGCTTACTTGCCAGGTATCAAGTCTGTCAGTCTTCAGGGTGCCCAGATAGGCCATCTGTGTGCACAGGTGTCTGGGGTGCTTCTCCAAGACAGTGACACATGAGGGTCTCCATTAGGTGAAGCCATCATTGTGAATCTGTTTGCATATTTTTATTTAAATTTAGATAGTCCAGGGTTAAGCAAACTGAGAATCAAAATATTTATAAATTGGCCCTCATAACTTCAGCTTGACTAAACTGTAGCACAATTGAACATTGAATTGGGACTTGCTTCCTGACTCTTTGAATTTGTTGTATGAAAATAAGACCCTTGTTTAAACAAACCTATTGCTAAAATGATACCCCTACTTAGCCATTAGCTGAGTCAAAAAATCAAGGGATCATCCTTCTTCTCACTATCTCATGTTCAAACTATCAAGACTGACCTGCTCTACTTTTAAAAAAATCTTGTATCTGACCACCTTGGAGACTTCTGTTAGGCCATCACAGTTCAAGCCACCATCATGTGTTCCCTGCCTGGATTATTGCAAAAGCATTCTGACTGACCTAATGTTGCCACAGAGCACTCAAAGTTATGTATCTAAATGCCAGTCAGATTAGATCACTGTCCTATAATATATTCCCATTGGTCTTTGCACTTGCTCTTCCCTCTACTTGGCATGGTTTTTTAACAGACATATTTATTGAGTTTCTGCTGTGCACCAGGGATAACTCTAAGCCCTGGGATTAGAATTTTCAGCAAGATGAAATTTCTTCCCCAGAACAGGAGAGGGACAAACAATAAGCAAGTATGTCATAATTCAGGTAAGGCAAGGTGAAAAGATGAGTGAGTGAAACATATAACATGTAATATTATGTGAAGTTTTCAGAGAAGACTTCTACAACAAGTTGGCTTTGAGCAAAGATTTGAACAAAGCATGGAATTGGCCACATGACTGTTTGGTGGAAGCATATTCTAAGCAGAGTTAAGTACAAAGACCCTGAGGCATGAGTGTGCCAGCTGTTTTTAAGGAAGAGAAAGGAGTCCAGTGTTCCCAGAATACAAAAAGCAAGGGAGGAAGTATTGCAGAAGATGAAGTTAGCAAGGTTGATGAAACACAGATCACAAGAAACTTTATAGGGCCATTAAGGAGGTCAGCTTTAGTCTATAAACAAAACTGTTGGAGGGATTTGTGCAGAGATATGACATGATCAGACATATTTTTAGATTTTTCCACCTATTATGTTGAGAGAAGACTGTCTAGGAAGGAAGATAATAACAGGGAGACCAATTAGGAGGCTACTGAAATAGTCCAGACAAGAGATACAGAAGTAAGAAATCAGGATCCTTGATTTATTTTAAAGAAAGACCTAGACTTCACAGGGTTTGCTGATAAGTTGAATGTAAGTATGAGAAAAAGGAAGAACTTGAATATAACTCCATGGGTTTTGGCCTGAGCAACTAACTAGTACATCCGTTTCAGTTACAACTGCTGTGTAACAAACCACCTCAAACTTCCTGTGTAAAACAACTGTTTATTATGCTCAAGGATTTTCTCAGTTAAGAATTTAGATAGGGCACAGCAGGGATAGCTTGTCTATGCTCCACAGTGTCTAGAGCCTTAGTATGGAAGACCCAATAGTAGGGGATATGAATCACCTGGAAGTATGGTCTGGTATGTGATGCTAGCGGTTGGTTAACGTCTCAGCTGGGTTGTCAACTGGAATAAATGCATGTGGCCTCTCCACTTGATGTTTACTTTGGGCTTCCCCACAGCATACCAGCTGGGTACCAACAGCAAGTAACCCAAGATAGCTGGGTGGAAGTGCATGGCCTTCATGTTGTAGTCTCAGAAATCACATGTTGTCACTTCCATCATAGTCTATTGGACGGAATGAGGCAGTTGCAAATGTCTGCTCATATTCCAGAGGAGGGGACAGAGACAATACTGCTAGATGGGAGGCATGTCAAGATCATTGTGTAAGAAGATTAAATGGGATAGGAGATATTGCTGCCACCATTTTTGGAAAATGCAGTCTCTGGTAGCGTAGTGCCTAATGAACTTGACTGCTAACCAGATGGCTGGTAGTTCAAACCCACCAGCCACTCCTCGGAAGGAAGATGGGGCAATCTACTTCCATAGTGATACTGCCTCGGAAACCCAAGGAGGGGTCGCTATCGGTCGGGTCCAACTCGATGGCACATAACAACATCAACACCACAATGGCAAAAGCTGTGAGAGTAGCAGGTATGTGTGGAAGTGCAAAATTAAGAATCACATTTTTTGATCTGCTTTATTTGACATATTAATTAGATGACTGTGGAGATTTCAAGTAGCAGCTTGATATCTGAATCTGGAGAGAAGTTTGGCCTGCAGATATATTTGGAAGTCATCAATATGTTTGAAAGAATGGGCCTGGTCGAGGCAGGGTAAGCGTAGATAGAGAAGAAAGGTCCAAGGACTGAGCCATGGAGTGCTGCAATGTTCAGCAGTCTGGAAGAGAAGGAGGAACCAGCCAAGGACACTAAGATGAGTAGCTAGTGCTACTAAAAGACTGTTGTGCTAGAAGTCGGGAGAAGAGTGTTTGAGGAAGGACCCAGTGTGTTGAGTGCTGGTGTAAGATGAGGGCTGAGAATTGACTCTGGCAATATGAAGGTCACCAATGACTCTAACAAGAAATATTTCCTTGACTGAGGGGGCTCAAAACCAGCTTGGTATGGTTTTAAGAGAAAATGAGAGGAAAGAAAGTGAAGACTTTGAGTGTAGACAACTATTATAAAGTACTTGGCTATAAAAGGAACAAGATGAATGGTATGGGTTTTAAAGTGAGATGTCAAGTCAAAAGAAAGTTTTGTTTTCTTGTTTGATTTTTATGCTGGAAGACAGTAAACCATATTTGTATGCTGGTATGAAAAAAGTAGAGAGGAAAATAAATAATGATGAAGAAGAGACATTTGCAGGAGCCAAGTCCTTGAGTAGGTAAGAAGGGAAGGCAACAAGTGTAAAAGATACTTGGTTCCCTTACTCACTTCTTCTAGTTTCTTGATCAGATATTCCCTTCTCAGAGAAACCTTACCTCATTACTTAAAATCTCTTATCCTGTGCTCTTATCTTGCTTTGTTGTTCTTCATGGCACTGTGCCATTATTACATATTTACCTTTTTGTGTTCTATCTCCTTTCTGGAATGTGAGGTCCATGAGAGCCAGGTTTTTTGTTTTGTTTTGTTTTGTTTTTATCTGTTATTGGCCCATTCCTAGCACCTAGAACCTGCCCCATAGAGAATGATTAAAAAAATCATTCATTTGAATGAGTGACTGATTGCTTGAATGAATGGAAGAGCACATATTTCTGTAAGAATCTTTCTGTTTTGGCTCCAAATCTTTCAAAAATATTTTACAAACATAAGCAATTTACATGTGATTTGGACATCATGTTTTGACTAGTGCACTGTTTCAGAACTTCTGGTGAATAAAGCATGACTTAAAGAGAAAATAATTTGGTGGATGTTATATTATCTATTAGGAATTGCTGGGTGATGCAAACCACTGACCTGCTCAGCTGCTAAATAAAATGTTGGTGTTTCAAATCCACACAGCAGAAAGAAGAAAATCAAAAGGGTTTAGTAAACACAAAACCAAAAATAATGAAGAAAAGAGAAAAAAATACTTGATAACAAAATGAACTCAGCACCTAAAAATATTTGGAACAATGAAATCACCAGCAACACAACAAAAAACACAATAGAAAAACAACAATAAATTCATACCTATCATTAATTACACTGGATGTGAATGGACTAAATGCACTAGTCAAGAAAAAGAAAGTGGAAGATTGGATAAGAAAAGAAGACCTATCAATATGCTGCCTATAAGAGACCCATCTTAGACACAAAGATAAAATAAATTAAAAATCAAAGAATGGGAAAATATATATCAAGCTAATAGCAACCAAAAAATAGCAGGAGAAGCAATATTAATTTCTGATAAAATAGACTTCAAGGTGAAAACCAGCATATGGGACAAAGAAGAGCACTGTTGTTGTTGTTGTTATGTGCCATCGAGTCAGTCCCAACTCATAGCGACCCCTCCTTGGGTTTCTGAGGTGGTATCATTATAGAATAGATTACCCAACCTTCCTTCCAAGGAGTGGTTGGAGAGTTTGAACTGCCAGCCTTCAGGTTAGCAGTCAAGTGCCTTAGGCACTATGCTACCAGACTTCCTAAGAAGAGCACTATATAATATTAAAAGGGTCAATTGACCAAGAGGGCATTACCACAATAAATATTTATGCATATTTTGAAAGAGCTTCAAAATACATAAAGCAAACATTAACTGAACTGAAAGGAAAATTAGACAGTTCTACAACACAACAGGAGATTTTAGCACACTACTTTTGAGGAAGGACGGAACAACTAGAAAAATACTCAACAAAGATACAAAAGATCTCAACAACACAATCAACCAACTTAACCTCATAGACATATACAGAGCACTCCACCCAACAAAAGCACAATACATATTCTTTTCCAGTGCACGAGGATCATTCCTCAGAATAGACCATATGTTAGGCCACAAAACAAGCCTCAATAAATTAAAAAATGGAGGGTGTTCAGGCAAGATGGTGGACTAGGCAGAAAGACTGCACAGACCCTCTTCAACAAAGAAAAGGGAAACCATTTAACACAGACACAGAAGATAATCCTGGACCCCTGATCCTTGAAGGGAAGGATATAGAAGTGGACTAAACCCCAGCAAGCAGAAGAATTTGCATGAAAATACCAAAAAAGGAGTCATATGGAGCTGCGGTCTGGCAGTGGTCTTGAGCGATACTGACAGCACAGACAGCTTGGAGATTCCCGAGAGGTGGTAGGACTTAAGAATTAACCTAAAAATCACCCTGCTAGCCAGGGACTGCATGGAGGACTGTGCACAGTGGCTGGGGAACAAACGGAGAAGGTGAACAGAAAGGTGGGCTGAGCTGTGGACTTTTGCTGGTCTGGAGGTGCTGCCATTTTGTAGGTTTAAAAAGTGGCTTGACTATTTTGGATATTTAGAGAGACAGTGCTCTTGCACACTCCTGGGGTGGTAGGACTTAAGAATTAACCTAAAAATCATCCTGCTAGCCAAGGACTGCACGGAGGACTGTGCACGGTGGCTGGGGAACAAACGGAGAAGGTGACGAGAAAGGTGGGCTTAGCTGTGGACTTTTGCTGGTCTGGAGGGCACCGCCATTTTGAAGGTTTAAAAAGCAGCTTGGCTATTTTGGATATTTAAAGAGACAGTGCTCACGCAGATTCCTGGGGCTTAAAAACACATTCTGCTTTCCAGCAACCCCAAGGACACTCGGGACCTGCAAGACTGACAAGTTTTTTGAAGGTTATTCGATTGTAATTTGTGACTGATTGAGTGGGAGACAACAACAGTCCTCGTAAGACACAACTACACCCACACGTCCTGCAATGTCACTTACTGAGTGACAGTCACTACCTCCTTCTCCACCAACAGGCCAATGATAAAAAACCAGCAAGAAGAGCCTGAATCACCCTTGGCTACTCTTCACAAACAGTTAACAGAGATCTAAATACAACAACGCCACGATGCCTCAGAGACAATAGACCATCACAGTCCACACAAAGAAGCAGGATAAAGTGGTAGAAACAAGGGAGCAGGATACAGACCTGGAAGAAGCACCATTGGAACTCTCTGATAAGGAATTCAAAAGAATTATCTTTAGGTATCTTCAAAGGATTGAGAGACAGACCAAAGAAAACACAGGAAAAA
>NW_006921594.1:7796747-7803978 GCF_000298275.1 Orycteropus afer afer
ATCACAGAGACCTCAGCCTTCATGACCTTGAGATCAGAAGAACTAGGTGGTGCCCAACTATCAATGCCAACCACTGCAAAGAGATCAAATTTGGAGATCCTGGATAGACTGGGAAAACAAATGTGGAACAAAATTCAAAAACACAAAAATGATCAGAATTACTGGTCAAATAGAGGCTGGTGGAACCCCCAAGTCTATGGCACCAGGTTATCCTCCAGGCCTGGAACTGGACTCACTTCCGTGGATTAGCTCTCAGTCCAATAGTAGAAAGATCTCCAGGCAGAATACCCCTCCCAAGGAGATGCACCCCCTAGATCAACCAGCCGTGAGACATCAGAAGGGCAGTATTTGCAGACAGGGAAAAGCTGAGGGCAGGAATGCTTGGAGAAGAAGGGCACAGGGAAGGTATAGTCACAGGGAGGAGACAAGAGGAGAGCTCTTAATGTCTAGGGATTGTAATCAGGGCCATGAAACCAAATGTGCATGAACTGTTGGGTGTAAAATGAATCTTCTTTGTAAATTTGCACCCAAACCACAGTAAAAAAAAAAAAAAAAATCCACACAGAAGCAACTTGGAAAAAGCCCTGGTGATCCACTTCAGAAAACTAAGCCATTGAAAACACTCTGCAGCACAGTTCTACTGACACACAAGGGATCGCCATGAGTTGGAGTTGACCGCACCACTACTGGTTACTGGTACTACTAAGTTCATCCTTAACAACCTCATTACTTCTGAAAATGGATCCTCAGCTGACAGACTCCAGAGATCAGAAATTGATATACATACAGCTCATGTGTGTGCCATCCCCTACCCCTCAGTGTTCACAATGAATAACAGTACAGTTGCTCAGGAGAGAGGAATGAAAACCAAGAGATAAAATCTTCAAGAGAAGTGCTGCAAGGGTCTTAGAAAGTACCTGTCTTTACTCTAACTCATCTTACGTGTTAGGAAAACGTGCATTCTAACATACTGATACTTCACTGGAAGTGTATTGAAACATGATGAATTAATGTTTGGGAAGCACTTTCAAATCCTTAGATAAAAGGCACTCTGTAAGTTCACAGTATTATTATCATGGTAACTATGACAAATGAAAACATCCACTCTGCTTTTCTCTCTTATACATCACTTCTTATTGATTTGTCATGTCAGATAATATTGTATTTTCTTACACTCTTTTTTTGTTTCTTTTTTGTGCTTTAGAATAAGAAAGTAATTTCACAGCAAGAAAAGAATACTATTGTGTGGAATATCATGCATATATTCTAAGTTTGTTTTTTTTCTTCTGTTGTTCTTTTTTCATTGACAAGCACTCCAAATTCAACTATTGACTTACAAAGCTGTGCAATTTTTCATTATGTTATGTTTTTGGCTTTCAGTATTATGGTGAAATGCCTGATTAAAAGGAAGCCTGCAAGTTAATTCCCAACATGTCCTTTGGCAGCTTTTTCATTTCACTTAGAGGTGGGAGCAGGTGGTGTCATTTAGAATTAAATGCATCATGTCTCAGTTGGCAGGAAAACAGCATTTGGTGATGAAATATCCCTGCAATGAATCTCATTAATTGTTTACCAATTTGTGGTAACTTTATTTATATTTGCATACTGTAATACAAGTACAATGAGGTGCCATATATTTACATTGTACTTAGTGTTAGGTTTAGCTCTAAGCCATAAAAGGCCTTTGGTATAACAGCACTGAAGGGCTGGTTTGGGAGTGCCACTCTGTCTTCTACAGCAGGCCCCCAACAGTCTTTTTCCTTTCCTTCATTTTCCAGTGAAGTGATAGCAATTTCTGCAAACTGTTCCCCAGCTTACACCTATGTTAATTTTAGCATCTTTTGTCTGTAAATAGATAGAACAAATCCTATTTGAACTTTTGTGTGTTGTCAGAGGGATAATGCTCCTGCAAATTATAAGGCATTGCCAGCATTTAAATGTCTTTAAATGTCAAAGGGCAACTGAAAAATCCACGTGATTTGTTTCCTCTAGAGAGATGGATGTTTGGATTTGAACACTCATATATTATACTCAGAGCAGTTCATTAGAAAAATAATTCTACTGAACCCACACCTGTGGCTTCTAGCCAAACAAAACAGGCATATGAGTTGAACATTTACCTGAGGTAGATACACTCCTTGGAGAGAACAAGCATGGGAGAAAGAAGGGCTGCTTATGCACAGGGAAACAGCTCAGGGGGCAGGAGAGCATGGAGGGATGGACACTGGGAAGAGGTAATTATGGGGAGGAAGTGGGAGGGAAGCTGTTGCATTGTGGTAAATTGTAGTCAGTGTTATGAGACAAAGTGTGTGTGAACTCCTGTATGGAAAGTGAATTTGCTCTGTAAATTTTCACCCAAATCACAATTAAAAAAAAAAAATTAAAAATAATAATTCTAGACTAATAAGAATAATTCATAGACTAAAATAGCAATTTTCCTTTTGTGAGAATGTTTCCATCATGGGTTATTTAAGCATATATAAAATTTCTTTTAGTTAAAAATACATATTTGTAGTTAATATATAGAAAATATAATGATCTGGAAAGTGTCTTTTTTTCTGAGTTCATCATTTCCATTCATGTAGGAACTTATAGAGCATCTAATTTATGCCACATTTTGGGGTGGCTTGTGGAAAATGTGAAAGCCACATAAGATAGCCTCTTTGTAAAACTTGTTGTTGTTAGGTGCCATCGAGTTGTCTCTGACTCATAGGGACCCTATGCACAGCAGGACTGTACACCACCCAGTCCCGTGCCAGCTCCATGATCCCTGCTATACTTGAGCCCATTGCGGCAGGCACTGTGTCAAACCATGACATTGAGGGATGTCGATCCCTCCACCTTACCAAGCATGACATCCTTCTCCAAGGAATGTTCCCTTCTGACAACATGACCAAAGCAGGTGAGACGAAGTCTGGCCATTCTTGCTTCCAAGGAACATTCTGGCTGCACTTCCTCCAGGACATATTTGTCAGTTCTTTTAGCAGTCCATGGTACTTCCAGTCCATGGTACTTCTTTGCCAGCACCACATCTCAAAAGCATCAATTCTTTGGTCTTCTTTATTCATTGTCCAGCTCTCACATGCATATGAGGTGATTGAAAATATTATGGCTTGTGTCAGACACAACTTAGTCCTCAAGGAGACACCTTTGCTCCTCAGCACTTGAAAGAGGTCCATGGCAACTGACTTGCCTAGTGCTATATGTCATCTGATATCCCGACTGCTACCTCCATTGGCGTTGATTGCAGAACCAAGCAATGTGAAGTCTTTGACAACTTCAATCTTTTCTCCACTCATTGTGATGCTGCTTACAGGTCCAGTGGTGAGAATTTTTGCTTTCTTTACATTGAGATGTAATCCATACTGCAGACTGTATTCTTCAATCTTCAGTCAGTACTTCAAGTCATCCTCACTTTCAGCAAGCAAAATTGTGTTGTCAGTGTATCACAGGTTGTTAATGAGCCTTCCTCTAATCCTGATGCTTCTTTGTTCTGCATATAGTCCAGCTTCTCAGATCACTTGCTCAGTGTATAAATTGAATAAGTATAGTGAAAGGATACAGCTCCCTTCTTGAAAACTGGATATATACATATGAAAATAAGAACGAGAACATCAATGTACAACTTGACAAATTTTATGGAATAAACAATAAGTGGTATAGGTTCCAGTAAAGAAATCCCAGAAGCTTTAGGTTGCAATATTTTCTGAAAGCTCTTACTTATAATTCTGTAGTGATGTAGTCTAGCAAACAAGGCACCTCTGAAGCCCTGGTTCTCAGCCCTGGACCCAAGGAGCTCTTGAAGGAGGTATAAAAAATATCCCTGCCCAGCCCTACCCCAAACCAATTCCATCAGCATCTCTTGGGTGGGGCCCAAGCACCAGTGGTTTTTAAAGCTTTGTAGATAATTTCAGTGTGCAGCCAAGTCTGAAGACCACTGTGTGGACTGGAGGAATTGTTGAAGAGTTATGCTTTTATCCTTTAACAGTGGTAAGCCTTTAAAGAGTTTTAAACCAGGATAAGGCATGATCAGAATTACATTTTTAAAAGATCACTCTGGCCAAATCACAGAAAACAGATTAGAAGGAAATAAAGTAGATGTACATGCTGGCAGAAACTTGAGGTGATGTTGGCAGTGGCCCAGTTGAGGGAAGATAGCTTCCTGGTAGATGGAGAGGGAATCAAGAGCTATTTAGTAGATGAGCAGTCTTGATTACAGATTGAATGTGAAGGAGGAGGGGAGAGAAAGGTGCTGTTCGGTGAGATGAAGATTGCTGCAAGAAGGTACAAAACACATACGGATTTTAAAAGCGCAAATACAAAAAAGGTTTGTATGTACGAATCATGGGGTTTAGGCCTTATGCTTCTAGATACCTAAAATAAATAAAAATAAGGCCTTTCCATGGCAAAGATGCCTGCATTTGTTGCTATCAAGTATTTAATTAACTAACTGTAACACTGAGGAGGTTTAGGAATTGTGTACTGCTAAAGAAGAATGGTAGGAGCTCTGGTAACATAGTGCCTAAGGCACTTGCCTGCTAACCAGACGGCTGGCAGTTCAAACCCACCAGCCACTCCTCGGAAGGAAGGTTGAGCAATCCTACTTCCGTAGTGACACTGCCTCGGAAACCCAAGGAGGGGTCGCTATGAGTTGAGGCCGACTTGACAGCAAATAACAACAACAACAGCAGCAACAAAGAAGAATGGTACTTTATTTATCCCTGTTACCTAGAAGGGACCTCATCCAAGAGAAAGGCAAATTGGAGAGCAATGCTTCTATTTTTAGATTCATGTCTCATTGAGGTAATTCTGTTGTTGTTGTTGAACAAAAGATTTCTGGTATTTGTAGTTGATTTTGAATTTTATATAGTTGTAAATGAAATTAGTGATAGGCTTGTCTGATATCTTTTTTATATTGAGATTGATGATCCAAGCAGCTTAAGGAATGTGCTCAAGGTCACACAGTTCTAACCATGTCCCCATGTTCTCAGGGAAGTTCTCATTCAAACTTTTTGACTGTACACTTACTTGTTCTCCATAGACCTGAGGCTCCTCAGTGAGCTTGCTCTTCCATGTTTATGTACTTTTCTGCATTTTATTAATTTTCTATATATTCCTCCTCTTGTATTTCAAGTGCAATTTAATCTGAGACAGACCAGTTACACACCTTTTAATTACTTATTTTTGGATTTTCCACAATTCCATGATAATCGTAATTAGCTGTGAAAACCCTATATTCAGATGTCAAGTGTTATGCTGACAAAGAATATCAGTATATATAATTTATTAAAAAAACATAACTTTTTTACATAGTTGTTCTGCTTATATTGTTGATTTTTTAATTTTTTTTTTTAATTCTTTAAAACTCCACATTTCAATATGTGGATAATTGATAATATCATTTACTGACATGATCTAATCAAATTGTGAACAAAAGCAGATCTGATTTAAGTTGGAAAGAACAGATTGTTTAAATCATGACCCAGGAAATAGCTGTGTGTCCTTCCAAAGAAGACAAACCAAATCTTTTGCCATCAAGTTTTTCCTGACTCATCACCATGATCCTATAGGACAGAGTAGAACTGCCCCATGGCATTCCCAAGGCTGTAAAACTTGACAGAAGGAGTCTGCCCCATTTGTTTCCTATGCAGTGGCTGGTGGGTTCTAACCACCAACTAGAGTGCTGCTAACCTAGAGATAAGTAAATTACTTTCTCAGAACTTCAATTTTCCCACTGTAATTGAGGATGATGGAGCCTATCTAACAAAACCATAATAAAAATTAATAGAGATACTAGCACTACGAAGTTTGAATCTTTAGCAATATGGTCATCAAGATACAGTGCTCCAAAATTCTAAAACCCAGCTGATTAGCATGTTCTAATTTTCCCTCTTCTGTATGGTCCCTGAGAGCTGAGTTTAAACTAATTAAACCGAAGGTATAGAACAAGAAAACTTGCCACCATGTAAAAAGCTCATTGGTACCGAGGTGATTCCAGGTCACGGTGATGTCATGTGTTAACAGCATAGAACTGTGGTCCAGAGGATTTTCTTGACTGTATTCTTAACAGAAACAGATTCCCAAAACTTTCTCCCATTGCCGCTGCCTAGGTAAATTCGGACCACCAACATTTAGGTTACTAGTCAAGTACAAATGGCTTGTGCCACCTAGGAACCTTGTCACCATATGTTGTTACTTGGTGTCAAGTTGATTCCCACTCATGGAAACCACATGCGTACAAACTAGAACTGCTCCATAGGGTTTTCAAAGCTGTGAGGTTTCAGAAGCAGATTGTCAGGCCAGCCATTCAAGGCAATTCTTAGGTGGGTTCAAACGACTAACCTTTCAGATAGTAATTGAGTGCTTATCCATATACTCCCCTACCATTCACTAATCCTATTCCAGCACCCAATGCATTTAAGAGCTCCTGCCTCCAACCCATGATTTCTCAGGAATAATCTTAATTATCCCTTCCTTATTTCTCTTCCATTTCCTTAACTTATGCAATAAAATTTATTAATTTAACTATCTTCATTAATGCTTCTTTTCTGAAACTCTATATATTTTCTGTATCCTCATGCTTTGAACCTCTTATTCTCTTAGTCCAAGGAGATAATACTCCCCACACTCCTGAAAAGATCTCCTAACCATTTTCTCTGTCCAAGGCAGGTGGTAGTTTTGTGTATAACTGAAGATTTAATTCAACTCTAAGTAAAGAACTTCTGAAGAATCTGGTGCTTCAAAACAAATTTATGTGGAAAGAATTAGCTGAATGTCTAGCATGTAGAAAGTACTTGTTAAGTATTAGGTTCAGCTTTGGGTTTATATGGGTATAAAATACAAGTTACTTTCATATATATATATATATGAATTGTAGGGACTGAATATATGCAAATAAACCTGTCCTAAAGGGAATACATCATTGTTGAGTCAGATGGATCTTGGCTCAAAGCAAAGAATAACAGAAAGATGTTTACTTGTGCTTTATTGACTATGCAAAAGCATTTGATTTTGTGGATCATAACAAATTATGGGTAACATCGAGAAGAATGGGAATTCCAGAACACTTAATTGTACTCATGAGGAACCTGTACATAGACCAGGAAGCTGTCATTCAAACAAAACAAGGGAGCATTGCATGGTTTAAAATCAAGAAGGGAATGTGTCAGGGTTATATCTTTTCACCATACTTATTCAGTCTGTATGCTGAGCAAATAATACAAGAAGCTGG
>NW_006921594.1:7804787-7807276 GCF_000298275.1 Orycteropus afer afer
TTTGTTCTATCTTTATATCTCTTCTTCTTCTCCTTGCTTTTTTTTTTTTCACAACACTCCTTGCTTCATCCAATGGGAGAAACATATTAACCCTCCATTAGTCAACCACAGCTACTACACTGACCACCTCACCCAACAAGTAACACCAATAGCTCCTGCACCACAGGATCAACAACACACAGTGGACAACATCTGCTCATCCCAATTTCAAATCCCCTTTACTCCTTGGAAGGCAGATTGGGCAGTCTACTTCTATAGAGATACCACCTCAGAAACCCAAGAAGGGGTCACTATGATTCAGATCTGACTCGACAGCAGTGAGTTTGTTTTTTTTTTTTTTTAATCAACCATAGCTACTGCACTGACCACCTCACCCAACAGACAAGTAACACCAATAGCTCCTTCACCACAGGATCAACAGCAGAGAGTGGACAACATCCTATCCAAGTTGCAAATCACCTTCACAACAAACAGACACTTGGACCTACATCCCAACCAGTGATTCCACCAACACAGAGAAAGTTGGAGAGCAGCCCAATACCACTGAGTTAACAACCAAAGAAATACACTGGTCCACACTGCCAGATATAGTAAAACATAAAACCAGGGTGAAACAAATAAGTACATAACTAACAAATAAAGACAACAACTTCAAAATGTCTAGGAAAAAACACACAAATTCAAATTAAACAGGAAAACCAGACAAGATAGGAGAAACAAGTACCCAAGCTAAAGAATTAGGAAATTTCCCTGAGGAAGAACAATCAATAGAACTATCTGGTAAGGAATTCAGAAGATATATAAGACCCTCCAAGAGTTCAAGGAAACCATAAACATAAGCAGTGAGAAGACAGATAGTACCCTGGAAAAATTCAGGAAAATTATTCAAGAACAAAATAACTACACAATTAGAACTCATACAAAAATGGCAATTAGAAATCCAGAAGATGAACACTAAAATTACAGAGATAGAGAACCCATTGGAAGGACAAAAGAGTAGACTAGAACTGGCTGAAGAACACATTTCCCAGCTAGAAGACAAAACCCTTGACACCAGCCTGTATGAGGAAAAATCAGAACAAAGATTTAAGAGAAATGAAGAAAACCTAAGAGTTCTGTGGAATGACATGAAAAGAAACAACATATGCCTGATTGGAATCCCAGAATGAGAGGAGGCCAAAAATAAAAAAGAGAGAGAGAGAGAGAGAGAAAATTGTCAAAGACTTGCTAACAGAAAATTCCCCTCATATCATGAAAGAAGAAAATATATCCATCCAAGAAGCTTAACAAACCCCATACAGAATAGATCCCAAGAGAAAGTCACCAAAACATCTCATAATCAAACTTTCCAAAACCAAAGATTAAGAAAGAATCCTGGAAGCAGCTCAGGAAAAATGAAATGTCACCTACAATGGGCAACCAATCAGACTAAGCTCTGATTTCTCAGCAGAAGCCATGCAGGCAAGAAGGCAATGGGATAGCATATACAAAACTTTGAAGGAAAAGAATTGCCAACCAAGAAATATATATCCAGCCAAACTGTCCCTCAAATATGAGGGTGAAACAAAAACCTTCCAGACAAACAGAAATTAAGGGAATTTTTGAAAACCAGACCAACCCCATAAGAAATGCTAAAGGGGGGCATTCCAATAGAGAACCTACAACAGAGAACAACATATTACAATCAAGACATTTGACACCTCCACCTAGAAACTAAACCAGAAAAATAGTCTCAAAATAAGCTCACAAAAAATGCAGATAGAGAAATAGGGGAGCCAGTCTGTAAATGACAACAGCAACAAAGCAAATAGAATAAAAGTTTTAGTTACAAAAGTACCAAATGGAGAGGAAGAAAAAAACAATGATTTTATATTAAAGACTGTTCCAAACTTAGGGAGGTAAGAATTTACTTTAGGGTAAACACAAAGAAAATTAACAATCCTTCTAACCAAACTAAGAAAGAAGAAAATCACAAGGGCTTTGTAAGCACAAGACCAACAGTAATGAAGAAAAGAAAAAAAAATACTTGTTAACAAAATGAACTCAGCTCAGAAAAATATCTGGAATAAATAAATCACTAACAACACAACAAAAAGCACAATAGAATGACAGCAGTAAATTCATACCTATCAGTAATTATACTCAATGTGAATGGACTAAATGCACCAGTCAAGAGAAAGAGAGTGGCAGATTGGATATGAAAGATCCATCAATATGCTGCCTACAAGAGAACCACCTTAGACACAAACATAAAAATAAATGAAAAATCAAGGGGTTGAACAAAATATATCAAGCTAATGGTAACCAAAGAAGAGCAGGAATGGCAATATTAATTTCTGATAAAATAGACTTCAAGGGGAAAACCAGCATAAGGGACAAAGAACGCCACTATTTGCTGTAAAAGAGTCAATTGACCAAGAGGATATTACCATAATAAAATATGTATGCACCCAATGAAAGAGCTCCAAAATACATTTTAAAATATATAT
>NW_006921594.1:7807641-7814087 GCF_000298275.1 Orycteropus afer afer
TACTAAGGTAACCAAATAAAAAAACAAACCCATTGCTGTTGAGTTGATTCCAATTCATAGTGACCTTGATAAGGCCAACTGAAAGTTAGACTCACATAGCAGCTTAGATTCTGGTCCTGTTGGTTGATTCCCAGCCCACCCGCCCACCCCACCCTAACACACACACTTTTCTTTTTCTCCTTCTCCTTTTTTTACCCCCTCTGTTGTTAATTCTCCCTTAAAATGATTGTGTGTATTGTCTGAATTGTAATTTGTCTTTCTTGGGCATAAAATATGTTTGCAGTTATACATTACAGATCCAGTTGATGTGTCAGAATCTCTTCTTTGTGTCCATCCAGCTTTAAAGTCTGGAGATGACCGAAGAGTCACAGGGAAGCAAGGCTAAAAGCAGCACAGACCTCCCCACCCTGGATGGGCTCATACCCCATTGCTCATGGGCTCACTTAGCTAGCCGCTAAATGAAACTTCCGGTCTCATTTCATACACCCACAATGGGTTAGAAAGAAACGAAGATAATGAGCTAATCTTCTACTTCAAATTCAAGGGAGGAAGCTTTGAAATCATTGAATAAAGTGATCACTCTTCATTATTGGAAAGGCAAATTTGATTTCTATCACCTATTTTTCAAAGAAGTTTAAGGGCTATATGGCATATCATCTTAGATATATAATTATAATGAAACTTTACATGTACTTTTTGTTATTAAAATAAGTCTAATTAGGTAGGCTGACTTCCTTTATAATTATCTCTTTACAGTTTTATTTCAGGCACAGGCTATTGTTAATATTTTATATAGATCTGTTTTATTTTGGATGAGAATTTTTGACAATTCCTAACATGTTGTCAGATAAGTTCCATTTATATCTTGCCTAAATTATATGTGAATGTAGGAAAATGAATATTTTAGTTCATTTTAGGAACATATTCTGTGCTAGGTTTTCTCAGAATAAAATATGAAACATCTGTAACTTAGAAATAATGCATCAAATAGATATTGAATAGATGTTTGATACTAATGACAACCAAATAATACCATACCACCAAATTAAAAGTCATTATTATTATTATTATTTTTTACAATTTTGAATTGGAGAATCCATTTTAATATGGTTATGCAGGAAGAAGCAATGAATTAAGTTGATTTGCAAAATTATTTGAAAACTCAACTGTGCCGAATTTACATTTATGATGCTTAAATGTAGAATAAAGTATGTTATGCTGAGATATTTTCCCAGCATAATGAACAGAGATGTCCTCTATTAATGGAGGGAAAAATATATTTATTCAACTATAATTTTATTAAATGAATTATTTTTATAGCACAAGATAAATTTATCTTAAAAATACACATGCATTATCATTTACTCTTTATTAATATCAAAGATGGTATATGCAACTAGCAGAGGAAAGATGTGGCAGTGTGCTTCCATAAAGAATACAGCATTGGAAACTCTCACAGGGCTGTTCTACCCTATCCTGTGGGGTTGCTGTGCATCTGAATTGACTTGATAGCAGTGGGTTTGGTTTTGGATAGGCAACTGAAAAGCCTTTTCACCTTCCCTTGGGTTCTTATAAATTAAAATCAATAATTATCCTTAAATTTGGGAAAGTTGTTAACAAGTAGTACCTATATGCAAAATCTTAACTTCTAATATCTCTCTAGTTCCTTCAGGGATTTTAGTCAAGTCAAATCTCAATTAGTCCTCTAATGAAAAGCCTGAATTAGCAGATAATAAGCCCAGTCTCATGAAGCTTCTGAACTCAAGAGGCAGAGAATAATAATAATGAGAGAGACAGGGATCCAGACGGAAAAGGCTGGGGGCTCTGACACTGCTGTGAGGAACTGTAGGTTTTGGTGGAGAGGCCATCCTTCACCCAGTGAGATGTCCATACTTTTGAGTCTTTAATTGAAATGCAGATACATTTACAAAATAAGACTTCTAGATTTGTTTTATTAGCTGGCACTTCGCCAGGAATTAATTGACTCCTAATGCTAACCAGAAGGTTAGTGGTTCAAACCCACCAGGCACTCCATGGAAGGAAGACAAGGCAATCTACTTCCATAAAGATTTATTGCCCCAGAAACCCAATTAGGGGTCACTGTGAATTGGAATCAGCTTAATAGCAGTGAGTTTGGTTTAATTGATAATACACCATTGTGTGTTGGTAACCTGGGAAAGGGACAGTGGCATTGGAGAGAAGCAATTTGAGGGGGTAGGCAGGGTTGTGTATGTTAAGAGTTGTGAAATAAAAGGTTAGAGGAGTCTAAAAAAAATAGAATCAATAAGAGTCTGAAAGTTTACCTCTGAATATGCTTTTGATTTTCACCTGGGAGTTAGTTCTACAACACTCCCAGAGATATAGAGACTTTGGGAAATGTTTTTCTAAAGTAATACTTTACTTATCTATTGCCAATGGTGAATTCTCAATTCTTTTTTTCAGGACCAATATAAACCATAATGTTTAATTAAAAAAAAAAAATACCCGTTTTCCTTCTAGTATGTAGAGAAATTATTCAGAGAGTCAGCTTCTAATTCAATTACAGGAATTGAACAGTGGCACTTAATTTCCTGAATACCAATTTGGATCCACCTTGTTTCTGAATCTTTGGTGCAAACCACTCAAATTATAATGGAACAGAAAAAGGTACAAAACAGAATCTCAGCACTTCCTCCAGAGACTCCCAGAGATTCTTAGGAAGGCCAGCCAGGTAAATAACTCATGTTTTATAAGTGATGTTAAAGAGAGTACCAAAGGGAGAAAAGTCAGATGTAAGCTGCTGACTTTAATTAATATTAGGAATATGATCTTGATAGTACTAATGCTACAAATCTTATAGGAGATGGTCATGTCTTTTATAGCCAATCTATGTGCCTTAGTAATCTAGTGCTGCTCTAATGGAAATACCGCAAGTGGGTGACTTTAACAAACAGAAATTGTTTTCTCACTGTTTAGGTGGCTAGAATTCCAAATTCACGGGACCAGCTCAAGGGGAAAGCTTTCTCCCTCTGTAGGCTCTTAAGGAAAGTCTTGTCTCTTTGAGCTTCTATTCCTGGGTTATCTTTATGTGGCTTGACATCATCTCTCTTTCCCCGTCTCTGCTTCTTAATTTGCTTGTTTAATCTCTTTTATATCTCAGAAGAGATCAATTCAACATATACCCTATACTAATTCTGCCTCATAAAGATAACAAAGAAAAGCTATCCCCACATGGGATTATTACCACAGGCATAGAGGTTAGGATTTATAATACACAATTTTGGGGGAGATAATTCAGTCTATAACACTGTGATTAAATAAAGAAATCAGCCTCAAATTTCAGATCTGCTACAAACTTCCCAGACAGATAGATCCATAGGAACTCTACTCCTTTTTTTCCCTTACTGTGGAAAGAACAGCAGTAATTATTGCTGTCATTATGGCCATGGCAGGCTAATGGGTAGGATTTTGCCAGAAAAAGAAACAGCAACTCTTTTACATCACTTGAGTAACATATAGTTTGCTTATCCTTAGTAGAATGTTTTATGATGTGCTAGGACCCTGAGAGGTGATAACACATCTTTTAAAATGTTTTTCATTACTCACGCAGAAATTGGGAAGTACTACTTAAGTCATCTGTCTATTCCTGGAAAACCCAATATATATGCCCTGTTGACTACTTTGCCACATATACTGTTTAGAATTTAAGAACGAGTAGCCTTGGAGCTCTGGTAGCATAGTGTCTAAGGAACTTGTCTGCTAACCAGAAGGCTGGCGATTCAAACCCACCAGCCACTCCTCAGAAGGAAGATAGGGCAATCTACTTCCGTAGTGATAATGCCTCGGAAACCCAAGGAGGGGTCGCTATGAGTCAGGTCTGACTGGACGGCACAAAGCAACAACACAACAGCCCTTGGAAAGTGAAGGAATACATGTCTGACTCTGCTCAAACAAACAAACAAACAAACAAAAAGAACTAGCACATTAGCATTATCACAAATTCCCATGACTCAAAAGCACCATACTTCTCCTGTTGAGTCTTTTTTCTACCTTATGTTCTTTCAGAGACTGGCCCACCACTGCTTAAAGCTAGGAAGGATAATCCTTGGGGACCCAGATTTACTTTGCCTCACCATGATACGTTCTAGGTAAAGTAACTCACTGTCTGTGCAGATGTAGAAGAAGTTTGAATAGCAAGGCAGTTCCTTAAAGGCATTGCATATAATCACTTTGACTCCATTTTATTTAAGCAGTAACTTGGGATAACTAGTAGAATGGTATAGAATCTTCCTTCTCATTTATAACCTACAGATTAAACAGATATATAAAAAAAATAAAATAAAATGACTCTTATAGCCAGTACTGTGGTGGTGGCTTGCCAGAGCCAAATGTTAAATTTTCATGAATTTTGTGAGCAGTTGTTGAAACATGGTTATTAGTAAAAGTCAAATCATATGAACTTACAAATTAATTACATTAAAAAGAAAGGTAATAAAATATCAAGAATCATCACTCCCTAATAATTTTTCTACATTTCACCATCATCTGTGCTCTTGAAGTGAGTTTTATGTAGTGTTTCTGTATGGGGGATACAATGCGATGCTACTGACCATTTCTTTTCAGATCTGTGATCGGTGATTCCATTGGTAATTTGGAATTGGCCTTGGTGGGAGTATTTACACTATGGAAATGGACAGATTCCACAAATCATCTCCCTCGGCCTTTCTTGAGAACTAGTTGTTAAACATTTAACTTGTACCTGAATTTTGTTGAAAATGGACAGGTACTTCTGGCAGCATTCTCTCAAATGCAGGTTCCTGTAGCACCTCTAGTAGAGTTCTCTGCTCCCTTGCTGGTTTATTTAAAAATCCAGTGTCCTTGCTCCCACCCCTTAACCTTTAATATGATTCTTTTGTCCAGGTAACTATTTTATACACTGTAATTTGAGAACAACTATTCCAGAGCTTTCTAATTATGGAAGAAATAAAAAATAATTTTGCTTTGCTTTGTTTTTATCTATTTTTATCTTGAACAAGAAGGTTAACTCTGATAACAGCCATATTAAAAACAACAAGAGTATACTTATTCACTAAATTAAATCTGCAGCAAATGATGGATGGCTGTATCCTAATAAGTTCTCTTCATCGTTATATCCTCACTACTTTTTCCATTAAATGGCATAGATGCTAGATAAATGTTTCTGGAATTGAAGACAACAGTCCGAATTTTTTGCTGTCTTCTATTTCTGGGAGTGCTGGTGGTGTAGTGCCTAAGGCATTTGACTGCTAACCAGAAAGCTAGTGGTTCACGTCCACTAGCCACTCCTTGGAAGGAAGTTTGGGCAATCAACTTCTGTAGAGATACTGCCTCAGACACCCAAGGAGGTATTGCCTGTGTTTTGTTTAAAGCACTGTTTTGGTTATGGTCCATATTTACTCACACATGTGAAAACACCCAGCAAATTTCAGCTCTTTTTCTTATCTACCCACAAAAGGTTCCTAAGTCCCTGTCCATCAGATTTCTTAACTGTAGAAGTTTTATATGACAAAATAGTTTTCAACTCTTAGATTTTTGCCTTCATTTGGTGGCTCGATAGGCCAGATGTTCATCTTACTAAAGTTGACTTATTCTCATCCTCTTCTCCCCAACCTAGCACTGCCTTAAAAATTGCCAAGAAGTTTTGAGTGTGGGTGTTTCAGTAAAAAAGGAATGCACTGCTGTCCATCAGTTAGAAAACATTAGGTTTCCATTTTCAGACTGGCAGAACAATAAATGAAAAACAAGTTAAAGTTTTGGAACAGGAAAGATTTATTTTCACCATTTTAAAAATTAAAATAATTTATTAGTTTTAAAATAAGCTACAGCATACATTACCACCAAACTATATCTTTTTTGACAGTTTATTTGGTGTTAAGATTATTTTCTGTCTTGTAACTGTCAATATAGACATTTTAATATAGTGGATCTACAAGCCACCACTATGACAGATCCTCAGAATAACACAGATTGTAGCAAAAATAATTCAGAATGACACTTCTGCCAAACGTATTTATAGGATAAAGCTATAGAATATAAGACAACCTATTCTAGAAACAGTGTTCATTCTCTAGCTCTGCAGCTTTCTCAGCAGTTTCTTCAGTATTATTTTTGGTGTGGAGCATTCATATTAAATTAATGGGCCAAAGAAATTATTCAATTTATGCATCTTATTGGTACAGCAAGGAGCCCTTATGGCACAGTGGTTAAGTGCTTACCTGCTAACCAAAAGGTCAGTGGTTTGAGCCCACCAGCTGTTCCACAGGAGGAAAGTGCAGCAGTGAACTTCTGCAAAGATTACAGCCTTGGGAATCCTATGGGGCTGTTGTACTCAGTTCTATAGAATCGCTATGAGTTGGAATTCAACTTGATGGCAATGGGTTTGGTTTTAGTTATTATTGGAGCAACAAATTTAAAACTAGATCCTGGGG
>NW_006921594.1:7815847-7823412 GCF_000298275.1 Orycteropus afer afer
GGCACATAACAACAACAACAACAGTAGTAAAGTTTAGTGACTAATTGAGTTCAGTGGGCTAATTGTGTGACATAAGACTAAAATTTTAGACCCTAGGTGTCTGTGGAGAATGGATACAAGATGGTGTTACTAACTAGAAAACAAAATACAGGCAGGGAATAGGTAAAGGGTCAAGGATTATTGTGGACTGACTTAAGTCAATTTTTGCCATTTACACTTGTCAGGCTTGTTTATTAAACATTGATAGCTTCCAGAAATGAAGGTAAGTAGGAGATGTTGGTCTCTTCCCCCATATTAAAATGAAAGTAAATCTCAGTCTGAATCCTGCCATTTATTAGTTCACAGGCTCCAAACCTGTCTCCAATTTTCCCATGTAAAATACACCAAATTCTTCTTTGCCCTCTTAGGAGCTGCAGCAGTTAACTTTAATGAAAGCTTCAGTGCAAAGAGGATGCGATAATGTGGTGGCAGGATCAGGAAGCCTCTGGTTTGCTCAGGTGATAGTACCCTCCTTTAAAAGGGGGAATCAGATGAATTCTCGATCTAGAATCTAGAGAGCCGTTGACTATCAGGCCTGCTAGATGCTTGTATTCTGTTCATGGAGGGCGGGGAGATGAGCAACCACCTCTTTTAAATACTACTGGGTTTACCAAAGAAATGAGTACTTTTTATCATTATTTTTAACAATTATTACACCAGATATAATGATGGTATTTGTAGTACATGACATAGCCATCTCTGGAGTGGGACTCCAAAGTATGACCATCAGATGCTTATTTTAGATGCTGTGGTGTAGTAAATTACTTGGTATGGCTTTTCTAGCTATAATTCTTTGTAAACTCCGTGGTGGAATTTGCCATGAGCAACTGAGGAGCTCCCAATTGTTAAAGTTACCCACCTGGGGTATTTCTGTTGAGAGTGGCACAAAGCAATGTTCTGGGAAGTTCGCTCTCTCTCAGGTGCTTAGAATTCTGGTGTTACGATTAGTTAGTTTGGCCACTCTGCCAGGCTCAACAGGAGCCCTCCTAAAGGCAAAAGGGGTCTCTCTGATGGCTGACTGAGAAAGACATGCAGCTGAGAGAAATGTGCTCCTGGGAAACACACACTGCTGAGAAAGAGACACACATTGCTGGGAGAGAAACTGAGAGAGACTGTTGGCTGAGAGACAGCGGGCTGAGAGAGACTGAACATTTTTCCTGAACTTGAATTGTAGCCTGGTGCTTCCCTAATAAACCCCATAATCTGTGAGTTCTGTGTGGCCACTGCAGTGAATTATTGAACCCAGCAGAGAGGTGGTAGGTGCTGCAGGAGGAACAGTTGGTGTCAGGCCTGGAGGGTGGCGGCATGTCTGGCCTTGCAGGGATACAGTGTTTATAGACTGTAAGACTCATCATAATAAAGATATAAAAATGAAAAAAAAAAAAAAGCTTAGGTGTTAATTACACATAGATGGGGTATAGGTTAATGTTAACTACCAGGCATATATGGTTCCTACCCTGAAATATAGAGTAGTTGCTGTCAAGTTGATTCCAACTCATGGCAATTCCATGTGTCATCGTAGAATGGTTTGCAATGATTGTAGCTTTTCAGAAATAGATCACCACACCTTTCTTCCAAGGTACCTCCGAGTGGACCCCTACCTCCAACCTCTCTGTTAGCAGACAAGCATGTTCAGCTTTGCACCACCCAGGGACTGCCACACATGCATCAAAAAGCAAACCAAACCCACTGCTGCCAAGTTGGTTCTGACTCATACCCACCCAATAGGACAGAAGAGAAGTGTCCCATAGAGTTTCCAAGGCTATAAATCTTTACAGAAGCAGCTGCTTCATCTTTCTCCAGAGGAGAAGCCAGTGGGTTTGAACCACTGACTTCAGTTAACAGCCAAGCATTTTAACCACTTTGCCACCAGAGTTCCTCCTGCACACACACTGTTTATTTTAAATACTGTATGAAAATTACAGACAACTATTGCCAGCAGCATGACTGTTTTAACTCTGTTTATGTTTTTTAAGTTCTTTCCTCAAGAAGTTATTTCCTCATGGGTTGTTTGTGTGTGTTTATTTCTAAACAGCAAGTTGACTTTGTTGCCCTCAGGGTTACGCAGAACCAGGCCAAAATGTGGATAATGTTTACTAACAGGGAGAAATAGCATTCTAATTCAAGAGCCACTCCCATCTTTCTGTAGAAAACTGAGAAATCTTCATTTCTGGGGGACGCTTTCCTTTTGCTGCTTAGCATTTACTGGTTTGTTTTCCAAGTAAAGAACAGTAACATTAGTTGTAACAAAATGTCACATATTTTTATTTTGTTTTATTTCATAATTGTGCTTTCAATTATGAAAGAATAGCACCTGCACAAGATGAAAAGTATGTGAGCGTTCCTCTAAAAATGCCTTTAAACTAAAGACAAATGTGTTTGTTTGAAAGTTTAAAAGGTTTGACATGCATTTTTATGTCTTGGGACATAAAATCCCACATGCCCTCTTCTTCATCCATAGTTTTGTCTACCTGTTTAGGTCTAGAAGAGACTTCATACAATTAGCTCTCCTTTAGGTTTCATATTAGGAGCTCTGGTGGTGCAGTGCCTAAGCCATTTGACTGCTAACCAGAAGAATTGTGGTTCAAACCCACCAGCCACTCTGCGGAGGGGCAATCTACTTCAGTAAAGATGTACCGCCTGGGAAACCCAATGGAGGTCGCTGTAAGTAAGAATCAGCTCAGTGGCAGTGAAGTTTTTTTTTTTGGTTTTAGTTTTCCAATTACTATGAAGCGTTTCTTGGAATTTAAATAGAGTGTTTATATTTTATGTGATAGTATCCTTAGCAACAAACTCAATCCACTGTCAATTCTGGTTCTAAAACTGAGGAATATTGAATATATTACGGACTGCCAGAAGAACGAAAAAATCTGTACTGGAGGAAGTACAGCCAGAATACATCTTAGAAGAGGGGAGGAGAGACTTCCTCTCATGTACTTTGGACATGTTATCAGGAGGGACCAGTGCGTGGAGAGAGATACCTTGTTTAACAAAGTAGAGGGTGAGGAAAAAGGGGCAGACCCTCTTTGAGATGGATTGACAGAGTGACTGCAACCATGGCATCAAACGCAGCCACGACTGTGAGGATGGCGCAGGATGGGGCAGTGTTGGCGTCTGCTGTACACAGGTCACTGCGAGTCAGAACGGAGTCACTGACACCTAACAACAGCACACCTTTAGCTGTCAATCCAAGGTAATGATCGACGAGGAGGAAACAAACACACACAGCTGTTTCAATAATTTTACCTTCCTGGTGGAAAATTTGGAAAATGCAGAAAATTATAAGAAAACTTGCATACCAACATTAAGAAATGGTTAATAATCTGGAAGATTTTCATGTATTTCCTGCTAGTATTTTCTATATATGTACATTTTGATTTTTTATTGGCTGCATAATATTCTGTCCTATGGATTTACCATGCTTTATTTAACCATTTTGCTAATCTTTGATACTTAAAGCTTTTTGTCGACAATTTAGAATGTTTTCTATTTTCCAAAGGGGTGTGTGTGTGTGTGTGTGTGTGGTGGTGGTAGTGGTGCCACCACCATCCAGTTGGTTCTAATTCACGGTGACACTGTGTACAGTAGAAGGAACCACTGCCCAGTCCCTCACCATCCTCACAATTGTTGCTCTGAGTGAGCCCATTTCTGCAGCCACTGTGTCAGTCATCTGAGGAGGGTCTTCCTTTTTTGTCTTGACCTTCCGTTTTACCAAGCATGATGTCTTGCTCCAAGGACTGGTCCCTCCTGAACACATGAACAAAATACAAGCAGTGAAGCCTCACCATTCTCACTTTTAAGAAGCACTCCGGCTATACTTTATCCAAAACAGATTAATTTGTTCTTCTGGCAGTCCACAGTATATTTAACATTATTTGACTGCTAACCAAGAGGCTGATGTTCAAAGCCACCAGCCACTCCTCGGAAGGAAGGTTGGGCAATCTACTTCCGTAGTGATACCACCTCACAAACCCAAGGAGGGGTCGCTACCAGTCGGATCTGACTCAAAGGCAGTGAGTTTGGTTTTGTTTTGCCAACATCATAATTCAAATGCATCAATTCTTCCTTCCTTTTCTCCCCTGTTCATTGTTGAGCTCTCACTTGCATATGAGGCTATTGAAAATACCATGGCCTGCCTGGGTCAGGCAAACCTTAGTCTTCAAAGTCCCATCTTTGCTCTTTAACACTTTAAAGATGTCTTTTGCAGCAGATTTGCCCAGGACAATACATCATTTGATTTCTTGACTGCTGCTTCCCTGGTTGCTGATTGTGGATCCAAGTAAAATGAAATCCGTGACAACTTCAATCTTTTGTCCATTTATCGTGATTTTGCTTATTGGTCTAATTGTGAGGATTTGCGTTTTGTTTATGTTCAGGTATAATCTGTATTGAAGGCTGTAGTTTTTATCTTCATCAGTAAGTGCTTCAAGTCATCTTCACTTTCAGTGAGCAAGGTTGTGTCAGCTGCAGATGGCAGGTTGTTAATGAGTCTTCCAAAACTGATGGCTTATTCTTCTTCATATAGTCCAGCTTCTTGGATTATTTGCTCAACATATAGTTTGAATAAGTATGATGAAAAGATACAACCTGACATACATCTTTCTTGATTTAAAATCATATAGTATTCCCTTGTTTTGTTAGAATTACTACCTCTTGGATCTATGTACAGGCTTCTCAATAACACAATTAAGAGTTCTACAATTCTCATTCTTCATGTTATCCATAATTTGTTATGATCCCCACAGTTAAATGCCTTTGCAGAGTTGGAATCAACTCAATGGCACCTAACAACAACAACATATATGTTTGAGTCACAGATAACCTATGTACAACAGAATGAAACTCTGCCCAATCCTCCACCATTCTCACAATCATTGCTATGATAATCATTGAGCCCATTGTTGCAGTCACTATGTCAGTCCATCTCACTGAGGGTCTTCCTCTTTTTTACTGACCCTCTATTTTACCAAGCATGATGTCATTCTCCAGGAATGGTCCCTCCTGATAACATATCCAAAGTACATGAGATGATATCCAAAGTACATGAGATGATGTCTCACCATATTCCCTTCTAAGGAGCATTCAGGCTGTACTTCTTCCAAGACAGATATGTCTGTTTTTCTGGCATTCCATGGTACAGTCACCAACACCACAATTCAAAGGCATCAGTTCTTCTCCAGTCTTCCTTATTCACTGTCCAACATTTGAAAGCATATCAAGCGATTGAAAATACATGGCTCAGGTCAGGCACATCTTAGCCTTCAAAGTGACATCTTTCCTTTTTAACACTTTAATATAATTAAACTTAATAGTTTTTGGATGCAAATTTAAATTATTTCATGATGCAGTGAAGTTTTTTATTGCATTTGTTTCCATATAGATTACCACCCAAAACTCACTGCCGTTGAGTCAGGTCTGACTCATAGTGACCCCTCCTGGGGTTTCTGTGGTGGTATCCCTACGGAAGTAGATTGCCCAACCTTCCTTCTAAGGAGTGGCTGGTGAGTTTGAACTGTCAGCCTTTTGGTTACCAGTCAAATGTCTTAGGCACTATGCCACCAGAGCTCCCATATAGATAACAAAAATAGAAATATCTTTAGAAATAAAATAATATTTTTATAAAGGACTATTTCCTTTGGGGCCTGGAAAAGTAGTTGAGGATATTCATTTAGTACTATGTTTATGAAATTACTTATGTCTTTTTCATACTTGCTTAGTGAGATTTGCAACACTGAAGAGCACTTTCAACTACTGGCCAAAGAGCAATCAATGATTCCATTGTATTTTTCCTTTGCATAACATGTCCCCCCCCCCCCTTATATAGAGTCTTACCAAACCAAACCCAAGGCTGTCGAGTTGATTCTTACAGCAAACCCACTGCGTTTCCAAGGCTGTAAATCTTTACCAATCTTCCTCCCACAGAATAGCTGGTGGGTTTGAACCATAGACCTTCTGGTTAGCAGCCAAATGCCTTACCCATTATGCCACTAGAGCTTGTATTATATAGAGTAAAAACCAAAAACCAAACTTGCTGGTGTTGAGTTGATCCTGACTCATAGTGACCCCTCCTTGGGTTTCCTAGGTGGTATCACTACAGAAGTAGATTGCCCAATATTCCTTCCAAGGAGTGGCCTATGGGTTTGAACTGCCAGCCTTCTGGTTAGTAGTCAAATGCCTTAGGCACTATGCCACCAAAGCTCCCTATTATATAGAGTCTCACTGCCGTCCAGTCAGATGTGACTCATAGTGACCTCTCCTTGGTTTTCCTAGGCAGTATCACAATGGAAGATCAATCTTCCTTCCGATGAGTCGTGGTTCTTAAACTTGGTGAAACTACAAAATACCAAACGATATGTATATATTTCTTAATGTGGAACACATGAAATTTTTCAGCCCTCCTCCAAGAAGGGTTGTATGTTAGACTCATACAACCTCAAATAGGAACAGTTATCAAAGAAAAAATGAAGTAATTTAATTCCTAGCATCTAAGGAGCATTCTGGCTGTACTTCTTCCAAGACAGATTTGTTCGTTCTTCTGGTAGTCCATGCTATATTCAATATTCTTCACCAACACCATAATTCAAATGCATCAATTTTCTTTGATCTTTCTTATTCATTGTCCAACTTCTGCATGCATATGAAGTGACTGAAAATACCATGGCTTGTGTCAGGCATGTCTTAGTCCTCAAAGTGACCTCTTTACTCTTTACCACTTTAAAGAGGTCTTTTGAAGCAGATTTACCCAACACAATATGTTGTATGATTTCTTGACTGCTGATTTCATGGCCATTGATTTTGGGCCAAGTACAATGAAATCCTTGACAACTTCAGTCTGTTCTGTGTTTCTCAAGATGTTGCTTATTGGTCCAATTGTGAGGAATTTGATTTATGTTGCAGTATAATCCCTAGTGAAGGCTGTAGTTTTTGATCTTCATCAGTAAGTGATTCAATTACTTTCATTAAGCAAGGTTGTGTCATCTGCATATTACAAGTTGTTAATCCTCCAGTCCTGATGCTACATTCTTCTTCATGCAGTCCAGCTTCTCAGATAATTTGCCCAGCGTACAGATTGAATAAATATGGTGAAAGGATACAACCCTGACACACACCTTTCCTGTTTTTAAAACATGAAGTATTCCCTTGTTTTGTTTGAACAACTGCCTCTTGGTCTATGTACACGTTCTGCTTGAGCACAATTAAGTGTTCTGGAATTCCCATTCTTTGCAATGTTATCCATAATTTGTTGTGATCTACACAGTTGAATGCCTTTGCATGGCCAATAAAACACAAGTAAACATCTTCTGGTATTCTCTGCTTTCAGCCAAGATCCATCTGACTTCAGGAATGGTATCCCTCATTCCATGTCCTTTTCTAAATCAGGTGTGAATTTCTAGCAGTTCCTTGTCTATGTACTGCTGCAACCTTTTTTTTTTTTTTTCTATTGTGATTTGGATGAAGATTTACAGAGCAAATTCACTTTCCATACAGCAGTTCACATATTCTTTGTCTCATGACATTGACCACAG
>NW_006921594.1:7825497-7830942 GCF_000298275.1 Orycteropus afer afer
CTGGAGTTCATTTTTGTGTGTGGTGTGAGGTACAGGTCTTGTTTCATTTTTCTGCAAATGGATCTCCAGTTTTGCCAGCACCATTTATTAAACAAACTTTCTCTTCCCCATTTAATGGATTTTGGGCCTTTGTCAAAGATCAGCTGACTATAGGTCAATGGATCTATTTCTGGGTTTTCAATTTTATAAAAATGAAGTAATTTAATTTCTAAAGGTACAAAAAAGAAATGGATCCATTTACATCACTACTCTAATTTTTAATGACTTATGATTTACATTTTTGGATCATTTTTCCCAATGTTATGACTTGAAACCCAACAGGAAATAGTTTAAAGTACACTAACGCAAAACATACAGAAAAAAGGTTGTTCAACGGACACAGGGCATATGCCTGCTTGCCCTCCAAGACAGCCTAGCTCCCCAGTGAAGTGAACGATTTAATGCTGCATGTACCTTCTCTCATAGAACTGTTCGTTCAGCTGGCCAGGCCACTCTGCTGCAGGGAATTTGTGCTTCAGTTTGTTCTTGGAGAGTGGTTCTTTCTATATCAGTTTCTCAACAGCCAGGTTAGATGGCATTATAATTTTAGCACAGCTGTTCTGTTGTCCTTGTTGTTTTTATGCTTATAGCTCTTTGGGAAATATAGTCTAAGGAAAATTGTTCTTCTTTGTTGCAAGACAACATTTGATCAGAGTTCCAAATGTAAACACTTTCTGTTCCTGACACGCAGTATCTGCGTTTTTTATCCTTGCTGTCAGGGTCGCCAACGTGAAGTATTTCATAATATTAGGTTCAGTTGATGGCTCAGGCTGTCATCAGATAAGAGTGATCTAATGAATCATTTTTACTGTTTCTGAAATACCTGAATTTTTTATGACTGTGTCTCAGCCAATTAGGGGGTAGATTTAATGCTCTTTGCTGAAAGCACTTGCAAAATTATAGCCCGAGGCACGTTGTGAACATTTTGTCAGTATAGATGCCTTGAAACAGTGAAAGACTCAACATTTCATTTGTTTATGCAGTTGGAAATCCTTGGTTTTCTAACATGGACTGACTACTACTACTGCTTTTTCTGTTAGATGGTATCTTATGAAACCTTGCTTCAAGATGAGCAGGATATCTTTTTATCTCTTGTTATTTTGTATTCAGAGATTGCCTTTGGGGCACAAAGGGTATATGTATGTATGTATGTATGATTTGGTGTCTCTGGAGAAACTCCAGTTATTTACCATCATTGTGTTATTCTGGGAGCCTTTGAGTCAATTCCAACTCATAGTGATGCCCGTGGGACAGAGTAGAACTGTCCCGTAGGGTTTTCTGTGATGTCATCTTTACAAGAGCAGATCTCCAGATCTTTCTCCCACAGAGCAGAGTGGGTTCAAACTGCCAACCTTATGGGTGGCAGCCGAGCACTTAACCCTTGTGCCAGCAAAGACCTAAAACCTGTTGCCGCCAAGTTTATTCCAACTCATAACAACCCTGTAGCAATCCTGTAGGACAGAGTACAACTGCCCTATAGGGTTTCCAAGGCATTAAATCTTACAAAAGCAGACTGCCATGTCTTTCTGCCCCTGAGAACCTGGTGGGTTTGAGCGACTGACCTTTTGATTAGCAGTTGAACACTTTAGCCAACTGCCCTACCAGGGCTCCTTTTCATCACCATTTAGGATCCTCCACAGATTGATTTTCCCTGGTTACTGTCACAGGCTCTCCTTCCTCTCTTCCTTACTGTCAGCATTTTTGTTTCCTGCCTAGGCCTCAATGGTTAGGCTGCCCATTGTGTCCTGATAGAGCCTGGGAGCACAGCACAGATCCCACAGAGCAAGCGAATGCCATATAAATCTCATGAGGGACAAATCAGTTGTGGGAGAGCCATGTTAGCATTTATTAGATGGAGATTCTTCCAGAGAGATATTTCATTGACCTTAAAGTGACATACAAAGCATATCAGCCCCACGACTTCCTGGAATGTGTTTCAGAGGGCCATATAGTCCCGCAGTGCCTCAAGCACCTGCTAACACTGTGCCCTTTGACTGAAAATTGTCTTTTTCCATATAGCCTGAAATAAATAATCATCCAAATAAGAACATTAGCACAGCCTTCAGTACCCTCCCCTGAAGATGCAGCATTGCTCAAAAGGAACATTTGCCATATTGTATACATAAAAATAACTCCAGAGACATCTACTGCCACAGCACGCTTTGAAAGAATTTTGACAAGAATAAGACAATGCATCAGATGGAAGGATTTGGGTTTCTGTGAGGGAGCTGACCAGGGTGGGGGCAGTGGGTAATGGTACTTAATTGTTAATTATAATGTATTTAGAAAAGTTAAGGAAATAAAATAATATTTCACTAATGTTTTCTAATTATAAACAAGAGCTAATTTTTTCTTAAATCTTTTAATATATTCACAGAAATGTTTATACATCACTAATGAGGTCCATTCTATTGAGGGATACATTGCTCACCAAGGATTGCCTGTCTGCAGGAATGACCCTGCATAAATGCAGATGGCTTCCCATTAGCTCTGAGGGAATTCAGGATGAGAACTCCCACCCCCTGAGTTCACAGAAAATAATGAGTTAGCTATTGCTTTACTGAAGTGCCTGAGATTTTATAGCACTATTAGTTTTATCTGGTAGATTTTCCTAAGACCAAATTCAACTCTCAAGGTTCTTTTGGAAAAGTACTAAGGGTATGCCAAATAGCTCTGTGTGTGTGTGTGTGTGTGTGTGTGTGTTTGAGAGAGAGAGAGAGAGAAAGAGAGTGAGAGAGAGAGCGATGGGATCAGGACTCTTCAGTAGCTTGTATCTGAGTAAACAAAGAGGATCTTTATAAAACCAAGTAGTTCGGTAAGGCGGCCTTTTGGCTTTTCTTAGTCTGTCATCCCTGGGTGGCACAAATGGTTAAATTCTTGACCACTAGGCAAATGGTTGGTGATTTGAACCCACCCAGAGGTGCTTTGGAAGACAGGCCTGGCACTCTGCTTTTGAAAGGTCACAGACTTGTAAACCCCATGGAACAGTTCTACTCTGTACACATGAGGTTGCCATGAATTATAATCTACTTGACAGTAACTCCCAATGATAACAAAGTGTGGAATATTCAGTTAGAGCCATGTTTGTATGTCCACAAACTTGGATTCTTTCCCCAGCAAGAGACACAGTAAGTGGAAACTGCATCACTTTCAGGGCAGCCTTCACTCAGTCAAGGGCTGGTACATGTGTCCATATGGGTGAGCCATGATATAACTTCTAGCTCACTTCCCTTACTTTTCATTTATCACTAACTCTTGTTTTTTTTCTCCCTTTCTGCCATTTTATTTCCAGTTAACTCTCACTGCTGTCAAGTAGACTTGACTCATAGCAACCCCTCCTGGGGTTTCTGAGGTGCTATCTCTGTGGAAGTAGGTTGCTCAATCTTCCTTCTGAGGAGTGGCTGGGGGGTTTGAACTGCCAGCCTTCTGGTTAGCAGTCAAATGCCTTAGGCACTACGCCACCAGAGCTCCTGACCAGAAATAGCAAGGATAAATGACATCCATAGAGAGTCTGTAATTCTCAATTGAGCCAATAATTTCTACTATGCATTCCATCAGAACTTTTTGTGAGAGCTGCTTGAAATGATCAAAGCTGATTAATTTGCCCTTCTCTGCTTCTCTTCACCTCTGCATATTATCCACTACCATTGAGTCGATTCTAACTCATAGCGAACCCAATTTGGTTTCCAAGGCTGTAAATCTTTATGGAAGTAGATTTTCTCATCTCTCTCTCATGCAACATCTGGTGGGTTTTAATTGTGATTTTCTGGTTAGTAGTCAAATGTGTTACCCATAATGCCATAGGTAGTGAAAATACAAAAATTCAGTAGTTAGAAAAGATGGACAGCAGGAGAAAAAAGCTAGAGTCCTCAATAATCTATCAATTAGATAATCAGTCCCAGAATAATTAGGCATGAACTGAGTACTAAATTATAAACCTACATGCAAAGGATGGTGGTATGGAGTAACATGTACAGTCTCTGCAAGAAGTCATTCCTGTTTTGCTGGGTGAAGACAGAATAGCACAGAAGTGAATGTGGAGTGGAGGTTTATAAACTAAAGAGGCTAGACATGAAATTTGAGATGCAACCAGAAAAAAGGGAATCCTCATCTAGGCTGGTGCAGAAAATAACAAGAAAAGAGCACCAGCAATCAAGAAAATAATTTAGAAAAGTAGCAGTAAAGAGTGGGAGAACAAATTTTACTTTAGAATTGTGTACTGAGAAAATGAAAATGCATTCAAAAGATTGGACCAGAGGGAGGAATCATGGTGCTTATGAAATTGCACTATCAGCCAAAGAGGTACCCAGACATTTACAAGAATTTGAGAAGCCTACTCTGTTTATTTGCTTTTAAAAAATTTAAGCATAGCTACTTCATGCTTGTTTTCATAGAGCCATGTCTACCTTGTAAGCACTCAAAAGTCATTATTACTAAAGACTCCTTCCTTCCTTCATTCATTCAGAAAATTTGTTCCGAATGTCCATTCTCCATCAGCACACTGTGCTAGTGCCGGGTAAACAGGAATTGACTTGGCAAGTGGGTGTTTTCAAGAAGCTGATGATCCAGAGACAGGAATAGAAGAGTAAGCAGTCACAGCATGTTGTGATAAGTGCTATGATACTAACACTTGAGAGCAGAAAGGAGGATGCCCATCTCTGGGAGGGAGAGAAGACTTCCTTCAGGTAACGGTGTCCCCTCTGAGAAACTCAAAAGATAAGTGTGGAAGCTGGCCAAGGGAGAGGGATGTGCGTTTGTCAGGGAGAAGAAGAAGAGACCTGGCGGGGAGGAAGGAAAAAGTGTCTGTACTCCAGACAGAAGGAGCAACATGTGCACCAGCCTGAAGAAAGAGCTTGGATCTTTGCAAGGCCAAAAACTAGTTCAGTGTGGCTAGAGCAGAGCATAAGAAGAGAATACAAAGAGAACAAGGCTGAGAGAGTTTTTAATATGTAAATCAGCTCACTCTCTCTGTATTAAACCCCTCCAGTGACTTCCCATTGCAAGCAAAATAAAACTAAAACACTGCATCCTGGCCTGCGAAGCCCTGTGCACCTGGCCCTTCTCGACCGTAGCCCTTGCCTTCTTACCACTACCTGGCTCAGATGCTCTGCTTTTGTTTTGTTTTGTTTTACTCTCCCTTAAACATATCATGCTCATTCCATGCTCAGAGTCTTTGAATTCAGGGTTCCTAAAGGACTTCTCCAACCACTCTGTAACTGAAATAGAACCCCCAAGTCACTCTAACATTATTTTAGAGTTTTCTTCTAGCAATAATCAGTACCAGAAATTCTTTTTTTTTTTTTAAATTGTGATTTGGGTGAAGATTTACAGATTCTGTAAATTCACTTTCCATACAGCAGTTCACATATGCTTTGTCTCATGTCATTGACCACAGTTTACCACAAT
>NW_006921594.1:7838463-7839044 GCF_000298275.1 Orycteropus afer afer
AGGGTCTGTGCAGTCCTTCTACCTAGTCCACCATCTTGCGGGCTCTCAGTACCAGAAATTCTTAACTACATGTTCATGTGTTTGTTTACTCTCTTCCTCTACTAACAGTAAGCTGTTGTGGAGAGGGACTCTGTTGCACTTGTTTACTGCTGTGGTTCCACTGGAACAGTGCTCAGGCAGAATACAGTGAAACCTGTGAGAACCAGAACTCCTTTTTTTGGGGGGGAAGGGGGTCTTGCAAGTTTTCTGCCTTTGATAGAACACAGTCTTACCACTTTTTTATCACTCATTTTAATGGAGAATATTTGAGATTTCCTTCTCTGACAGGTTTCTGCCTTACTAGGTTCTAGCTTTTGAAGGTTTCTACTGTAGTTTTTTTTAAAAATACTGACTGCTGTCAAGTCAGATCTGACTCATGGTGACTCCTCCTTGGGTTTCCAAGGCAGTATCACTACGAAAGTAGATTGCCCAATCTTCCTTCTGAGGTAACTGAAACAGCGGCTGGTGGGTTTGAACTGCCAGCCTTCTGTTTAGCAGTCAAATGCCTTAGGCACTACAACACCAGAGCTCCCTCTACTGTA
>NW_006921594.1:7839539-7841959 GCF_000298275.1 Orycteropus afer afer
CATTCTTGCTTCCAAGGAGCATTCTGGCTGCATTTCCTCCAGGAATGCTGAGGGTTAGCACTCAATTACTAATCAAAAGGTTGGCAGTGCAAACCCATCCAGAGGTGCTGTGAAAGAAAGCCCTGGTGACTGGCTTCCAAAAAGTCACAGCCTTGAAATAAAAACCCTATTAAGTGCAGTTCTACTCTGACACATGTGGGGTCATCATGAGTCAGAATTGACTTGAAGGCATCTGGCTTGCTTTTTTGGTTAGGAGTTTTACACCACATGCAATATGTTTTATAGAGTAGGGACATTATCAGGACTGAGTACTTTAGAAAAATTGTCATGAAGCATAAGTTTGAGGAACACTAGTTAGGAATTCTGAAAAACATATATAAAAACTGGCTTGATCTAAGGAAATTGGATATATTAGGAATGAATTGTACTTAATGATTAGATAGGTGTATGAAGGACAGGGAGAAGTCAAGATGACATCCAAGCATTTTTCTTGTATAACTAAGTGGAGTGAGATGTACACAGGAGATTTAGATGTGAGCGTCATCAGCAAATAGGTAGTAATGGACCATGAGAGTAGATGAGATTAACCTGGGGGAGCGAATAGGGAGAATGAGTCCAGCAAAGGGCTCAGGCAGAAATTCTGAAGTACACAAATAAGTTGAAAATCAATTTTTAAGAAATGAACCCATTTAAATCCATATTGAAAGTAAAATGTTAAATAATAGGAATATATCTTTTCCAGATGTGAAGGATCTCTTTTGGTCATTTGCTCGGGTCTCTTGTTGAACTTTTCAATTTTTGCAAAAACAGGCACACTTGCTCTACGGTAGGTAAGATTGGATTTAGGCAAGTCTGCTCGGCTTATAAGCAACAACAATAAGGTTTAATTGGATAAAGAAATTATATTGCAGTCTGAAAGGTCAGTTTTGCATCTTGCTAAATAAATATTAGTCCAAGAAAAACAGGAAATACTGATAGCACTACAATGACTGAAGTTAATGCCTCCAGGTGTTCATTAATCAATGAATAAATGCCAAACAAGCAGGGTCTTGTTTTCCTCCGCTCACACAGACAGGATCCAATGGCCCAATTAAGCATGAAAAAGGCCAGAAGTTTCATGAGAAGCACTAAGAATCCAAACACCAGGTCCTCCCCTCTGAATACTTAGTGCCTCAAATTTCTGATTATAATTTCTCTCAGTTCATCAGAATCTCTCATTCATTATGATTCTGTCTTCTTGATAGGAGGGTGGAAAAGCAAAGTACTAAGCATGTTCTCTTGAAGAAATAAAAGTTAGGGCAAGTGTTCAGTCACAGTTTTCATATGGGGAACAGAGCTGAAAATGTATTTAAAAAATGATTAAATTAATATGGTTTCATTGTTTGCCCCTGCCATGAAAAACTTCTATTCCCAAATAAAAAATGAAAAATTATTTTTCTAGGTCACATAGATTTATATTGTTTCAATAACAGTTAAAAGATCAAAGCTCTTCAGGATTGGAGTCAAATACAAATTTATTAAGAGCCAGAATGCTGTTGGAAATAGCATGACTTTAGATTGTTACATCAGTGAAGCTATTTAAATTATCTGCTCTATGTTATTTGGAAATTTAGACTTCTGATAACATGACAGAATATATTATTTGGAAATTTATTCTACTGTATTTGTATATAACGATATCCAATATGGTAGTAACAAATTTTAGTATTTCATAAAATCAATATATATGTGGTCCTGGAACATACACGATCTGCAAAACCAAACATCAAAAATAACCTCATGCATGGAGGGAAAAGGAAAACAAAAATAAAAACTTGAGGCAGACCACTCAATATGTATGTACCTGTACCCAGAACACCAGCAAAAACATTACAAAGAAACCTAATAAAAATATGTGCCCAGTTGAAAAGGCATGTTAAATTCCTATTTAATAAGTAGGTGAATATTCTCAAAATTATAGGACTCAATGTTGAAGAAAAGCTGAAGGTAGTTTGATGGAAGTAGGTATAAGGCAGAGTCAAGGCTGCTTGTTCATGGAAACAAGATAAGGACAGAAAGGACAAGTCTATAGGAGGATGCATATGTAGCTCCTTCGAGAGAGGTAGTGTGGACACCCTAAGCCAAGGAGGAAGGAATGAGATGAATGGGCATCGGGCGCTGTATTCCTCGATGACCTGCTGTGTTCAAATGTGTCAGTATACACTATGTTCCTGGCTATTATTTTCTGGGGAAAAGAAAAATCAGAAAATTTCATATGAAACAATGTGACACTCAAGTTCTATTGATATCATTCCTCCATTTACCAAACCATGTATGAGCTAATTCACATTACGGAAATGTGTGGTAACAGAACAGACTATAGCTACTGTGAGTATCTGTCATAACATATTTCTAATTATATAATTAAATTATATAAATAT
>NW_006921594.1:7842066-7871021 GCF_000298275.1 Orycteropus afer afer
AGTTCTATTTAGATCTTGTATATGAGAGATAAAAAGTAAAATTGTTTAAAAAGGAAAAATCAATGCAAAAGAAACAAGGAAAAGGAGAAAAATGAAAAATAGAAAAGTAGAATAGATTTACCACACAAAAAATGATACTGCAAATAAATCTAATATATCAGCAGTTAAAGTCAATGTAACTAGGCTAAAGGAACTGCTGGAAAACCAAGATTAAAAAGAATCAAGAAAATGATAAACACAAATGCTGGATGGATGTTACCTCCAACAGGAAAATGGGGAATGGAATTAGGATGAAGCAAAAGGAACCTGAACAATATTTCTTGTGGTCTAATTCTTGGATAGAACGATGGGGCCTTGGGTATTCTTTTTTTATTATGCCACTTATCAAGTATTGTAAAAGAAAGATACACTATATGTCAAATATTAAAAAATAAAAAAATACTTTGAAATTTCTAAGACACCTTAAATATAAGCAAGCCCTTCACTTTTATAAATGTAACAACTTGGGCAGCATAAGCATCCTGTCAATAAAGTGGAGAAAAACTTTTTTTTTAATAAAAAATGTAATATTAATGCCAGAAATAGTATTTGATGCCAAGATAGACTGAAATCCCAAGGCTGTTCTCATATTTGGGAATCACCCTAGAAATAACTGAAATGCAAGAAGTTTCAAAATAGTTGCAAAAGTACATAGTGATCAAACTTGAATTATGACTAGGGATAGAATTAAATCAGTAACAGTAAACTCAACTCACTGTCGTCAAGACACCTCTGACCCATAGCAACCTCTCCTTGGGTTTCTGAGGTGGTATCACTGAGAAAGTAGATTGTCCAACCCTCCTTCTGAGGAGTGGCTGGAGGGTTTGAACTGCCAGCCTTCTGGTTAACAGTCAAATGGCTTAGGCACTATGCCACCAGAGCTCCTTGTTGTTGTTGTTGTTATGTGCCGTCGAGTCAGACCCCACTCATAGCGACCCCTCCTTGGGTTTCTGAGGCAGTATCACTACGGAAGTAGATTGCCCCCTCTTCCTTCCAAGGAGTGGCTGGTGGGTTTGAACCGCCAGCCTTCTGGTTAGCAGTCAAGTGCCTTATCCACTATGCTACCAGAGCTCCTTAGTAACAGTAAAAGAGAACCTTAATATCTAGATGTTCATTTTAAATTTGTTCTCTTGGGTTATATTATTTGTTGTCTTAATAAATATTTAATTGTCCTATAAATATTTATTTAAAGACAAATTTTTATTTATTTAAAGATAAATTTTTCTATATAATATATTTGTCATAAGTACTTGAAGTGGTTATGATCTAGACATGGGTGTCATCTAGTGGCAGCATACCCTAATTATCAGTGAAGTACTGACAACACCTGTTCCTCACTTATCAGATAACTCATAATCTGGCATTTCACATTTACAACAATAGCAGAAAATCTGCTCTCCAACTATTTTGCACATTGTTTGTTGTTGTTGTTGTTATGTGCCGTCAAGTCAAACCCAACTCATAGCGACCCCTCCTTGGGTTTGCGAGGCAGTATCACTACGGAAGTAGGATTGCCCAGCCTAATGATGTATATCTGGCAGTAACAAAGGCTGAGGTGCAAGATGAGAGCAATGCTGACTGTGAGGTTAAGATTATGTAGTCATCCTCCATTTTCACACAATGCTGATTTTCACATAACGACCTGGTCTTTGAAACCTAACCGTGTCAGTAGGTGAGGAGTGCATTGAATTTTAATCGTAAATCTGAAGTGATTATATTCATGTCATATTGGGAAAAAAGTCATTTAAAAATATTGAAAATTCTCTTCTATCTGTACTGTTGTTGTTATTGTGTACCACTGAGTGCACTAGACTGACAGTATATGTTATAGGACAAAGTAGAACTGCCCCATAGGTGTGCTAAGGCTGTAATCTTTATGGTAACAGATTCCCACATATTTCTCCCTTGAAATGGCTGGTAGATTTGAACCATACTATACCTTTCCCAATAAAACCACATCTTTTTTAATGGGCATGTATTAGAGAGTCATGATAACTGTTAGCGCACCCACAATTTTGCAAATTTGGGATCTTATTAGTAACCTTGTCTTCTTCTCTAGTATATAAAGATGTTTTTCCCTTCCACAGTAAGTATTGACTTTCCTATGATAATGTTTATGGTTAGAAATATCTATTCATTAACCTTAGTAATCTGATTTTTTATGGCCATATACCATCTACAAAAAGAAAACTATTCCTTTCACTCTATCTCATTTGTGCACCCTTCAAATATAGAAAACATCTTGTCCCTTGATTTTGCACTAAATTCTAGATACTAAGCTTTTCCTTTCATTACTAAACATATCAGGAGAATGTCTAAAAAAAAAAAAACAAAACAAACTCACTGCTGTTGAGTTGATGGCGACTCATAGCGACCCCTCCTTGGGTTTCCAAGGTGGTATCTCTATGGACATAGATTGTCCAAGCTTCCTTCCAAGGAGTGGCTGGTGTGTTTGAACTGCCAGCCTTCCGGTTATCAGTCAGATGCCTTAGGCACTACGGTCAGCACTATTTCCTCTTTTACAGATGAGAAATTTGAGGTTTGGGATTCAGATTTAATCCTGTTCCTTGAATGGTACATTCTTCTATAGCTTTTACTTTTGTCATCTGAGATTAATACATATTTTAGTTCTCTAGTGCTAAGGAAGGTTGGGCAATCTACTTCCGTAGTGATACTGCCTCAGAAACCCAAGGAGGGGTCGCTATGAGTCGGGGCCGACTCGACGGCACATAACAACAACAACAACAAAGTGGTACTATAACAGAAATACCATAAGTGAATGAATTTAACATATATTCACTAACAGTTTAAAAGGCTAGAAGTCCAACTTCCAAGTGCCAGCTCTAGGAGCTGGATGAAGGCCCCTTGACCTCAGGCTTCAGCTCTGCCTCTTGCTCCCAGCCCACTGGAGCTGGAGGCATCTCTTAACTCAGGTAGCTGCTTACTGCTGAGGTTGACAAACCCAAGGGTCAACAAGTGAAATAGCTCAGTCTCAAGATTATCAAGTAACACGTCAGGCCACTAGTTCATGTCCAGAAACAGTCCCAAGATCCCAAGCAACACGGCAGGCTGCTGAATGAAGACCCAGCTAAATGCAGGAT
This sequence comes from Orycteropus afer afer, assembly GCF_000298275.1. Lineage (NCBI taxonomy): Eukaryota > Metazoa > Chordata > Mammalia > Tubulidentata > Orycteropodidae > Orycteropus > Orycteropus afer. The sequence goes on from NW_006921594.1 coordinate 7,845,207, forward strand.
CCAAGCATGCTAAAAAGCTCAGAAACCTTTCTCAAAGCTTCTCCTTGCATGCTGGAAGCAGGCCACATCTTTAAGGGAGCTACTCAGTTGCTCACACAGTAGATCCCACCATAGAGCTGATTATCAGTCTCATCCTGGGGGAATAACTACATCCAGCTGTCCAGCTGCCCAGCCTCTCAAACCAGACCCAGCCAGGTTGACGCATAAACTTAACTATCACAATACATGAAACCACAAAGACAAAGCATTTTTTAATAATATCTTGGATAGACAATTTAGAAGTAAAAGAAGAGTAGTATTTATTTTGAATTTGATGGATTTGTAACTATGCTTTCAAAACTAATGGCATTACTTTTAAATACTAATAATTCCCCCTCAGTTAATTTGTTTCATTACCAGGTTCCATGGAGTCACTTCTGACTCATAGTGACCCCATGTACAACAGAATGAAACTGCCCAGTCCTCCTCCATCCTCATGATTCCTCTACCAGTACATGCAGTATTCTTTGCCAACACTGTAATTCAAATGCATCAGTTCTTCTTCATTCTTCCTTACTCATTGCCAAGCTTTTTTATACCTATGAGGTGACTGAAAATACCACCATTTGGTTAAGGTACATCTTAGTCTTCAAAATGACACACTTGGTTTTTAAAGGTGTCTTGCAATGATTTTTCCAATGCAATACATTGTTTACTTTCTTGACTGCTGCTTCCATGGGCGTTGACTGTGGATCGAAGTGAAATGAAATCCCTGACAACTTCAGTCTTTCTCTGTTTACCATGATGCTGCTTATTGCTCTAGTTGTAAGGATTTTTGTTTTCTTTATGTTGAGGTGTAATCTATACTGAAGATTATAGTCTTTGATCTTTGTTACTAATAGCTTCCAGTGTTCTTTGCTGTTGGCAAGCAAGGTTGTGTCATCTGCATATTGCAGGTTGTTAATGAGTCTTTTTCCAATCCTGATGTTGCATTTTTCTTCACATTTGTAGTCTATATATAGGTTCTACATGAGCCAATTGAAAGGTTCTTGAATACCCATTCTTCTCAATGTTATTCATATTTTTTCATGGTCTACACAATTGAATGCCTTACATAGTCAATAAAACATACGTAAGCATCTTTCTGCTTTTAACCAAGATCCATCTGACACCAGCAGTGATGCCCCTTGTTTCATATTCTCTTCCAAATCTGGCTTGAATTTCTGGCAGTTCTCTATCAATTTACCACGGCAACAATTTTTGAATTCTCTTCAGCAAAATTTTACTTGTGTGATATTAATGATAGTGTTCAATAATTTCTGCATTTCATTGAAGCACCTTTCTTTGGAAAAGGCACTATGGATCTCTACTAGTCATTTGGCCAGGTGCCTGTTCTCCAAACTTATTGATATTGAACTGTGAGTGCTTCCAGCATTGCATTCATTTGCTGAAATATTTCAATTGACATTCCATCCATTCATGAGCCTTGTTTTTCAACAATGACTTTGGTGCAGCTTAGACTTCCCTATAGTACTGTTGGTTCTGGATCATATGTTCATGTCTACAATGGTGAACATTAACCAATTCTTTTTGCTACAATGACTATATTCCTTCCATCTTCTTTTGATGCTTCCTGTATCATTCAATATTTTGCCCATAGAATATTAAAGTTGAGGCTTGAATTTTTTCTTTAGTTGTTGCAGCTTGAGAAATAAGTGAGTCTGTTCTACTTTTTTAGTTTTCTAACTCCAGATCTTTGCACATTTCATTATAATACTTTACATTGTCTTCTTGAGCTATCCTTGGAAATCTTCTGTTCAGCTCTTTTACTTAATCACTTCTTCCTTTTGTTTTAGCTACTCTTCATGCAAAAACAAGTTTCAGGGTCTCTTCTGACTTCCATTCTGGTTGTTTCTTTCTTTTTAATCACCTTTTGCTTTCTTAATGTATGATGTCCTTGATGTCGTCCCACAACTCTTCTGGTTTTCTATCATTAGTGTTAAAGGCATCAAATCTACTCTTGAGATGGTCTCTAAATTCAGGTGAGATTTATTTAAGGTTGTACTTTGGCTCTTAGGGGCTTGTTTTAATTTTCTTCAGCTTCAACTTGAACTTGCATAGGAGCAATTAATGGTCTTTTCCACAGTCGGCATCTGGCCTTGTTCTGACTGATGATATTGAACTTCTTCATTGTCTTTTTCCACATAGTAAATTTGATTTCTGAGTGTCCCATTCAGCAAGGACCATGTGCATAGTTGCCATTTATAATGTTGCAAAAAGGTATTTCCACTGAATATGTCATTGGTCTTGCAAAATTCTACCATGCCATCTCCAGCATCATGTCAATCGTGAAGGCCATATTTTCTAGCTACTGATCCTTCTTTGTTTCCATCTTCCTCATTCCCATTCTCGGTAACTATCAGTGCATCTTTATTGCATTGCCAATCAATTTCAGACTGCAGAAGTTGGTAAAAATCATCAATTTAATTTCTTCATCTTTAGCTTTAGTGGTTGGTGCATAAATTTGAATAATAATCATATTAACAAGTCTTCCTTTATAGGCATATGGATGTTATCCTGTCACTGACAGTGTTATACTTCAAGAAAGATGTTGAAATGTTCTTTTTGATGATGGATGTGATGCTATTCCTCTTCAATTTGTCATTCCAAGCATAGTAGACCATATGATTGTCTGATTCAAAATTGCTAATATATGTCACATTTCACCTGACTAATGCCTAATATACAGATCTTCAAGCATTTCATTTCATTTTTAACAGTTTTAAATTTTCTTAGAGTTATACTTTGTACGCTCCACATTCCAATTATTAATGGATGCTCTCAGCTGTTTCTTTTTATTTTGAGTAGTGCAAATGAGGGTTCTTTACTCCAACCATGTCATTCAGGGTGACAGTATGTTGAAGGAGCAGCTCTTCCATAGTCATGTTTTGAATGCTTTCCAACCTGAGAGGCTCATCTTTCAACATTGTATCAGACACTTTTTCCACTACTATCCTCAACGTTTTCACTAGCAATTTTTTTTCCAAATGGGATCACCCAGTCCTTCTTCCCAGTCTGTGTTAGTAAGGAAGCTCCACTGAAACCTGTCCACTCTGAGTGAACCTGCTGATGTTTGAAATATCACTAGGATAGCTTCCAGCATCACAGAAGCCCACAAGCTACCACAGTGTGATAAGCTGACAGATGAATTATGGTCAGTTCATTTAGTAACACACACACACAAAAAAAAATAGCTCATATTTTTCTTCTTCTCAGGGTAATAACTCTCTTTCATTAACATACTTGTTTCTCCTACATTTGAATTTTTATTATTTTAATTAAGTGCTATTTTGTGAGGAATCATTTCAAAACAGATATTTGTTGATTTGGCAGTTTCATGATTTTTTATTTATAGACGTTTCATTGAAATGAAATTAATTGTGCCTTATACAGAGAATTTCCAACACAAATAATGCATTTAAAATTTGTATAAGATATGCTGATATTGTGGAAAATCTTTTGCATAACTATGATAGTTTCTCAATTTATTCATGTTTGTTTTTGATGAAGTAATATATAAATAGGAATGTTTGATACTTTGAGTTTTTCACCTGTTATTTTATAATTAGATGAATTCTAAACATGAAAATCAGAAGCCTTCTTCAGTTTATTGTTAACATGCAGTAAGATTGTATGTATTTCTGTAATATTGTGAGATTCACTTGTAACTAGGAAAACCAAAAGAACAAACTCATTGCCATCAAATCTATTCCAATTCATAGTGATCCTATAGGATCGAACTGAACTGTCCCCTAGGGTTTCCAAGACTGTAAATCTTTACTGAAAAAGGCGGCCACATCTTTCTTTCATGGAACACCTGGTGGAATCAAACCAGTGACTTTCCAGTTAGCAGTGGAGAGCTTAACTCCTGTGTCACCAGGGTTCCTTGCAACTAAGAAGGGGGTGATAAAAGTGCCTTTTTGTTTCTTTTTAAGTAGTTGCTTAGTTGGCATCATCTATGGATAGTCAGAGCATCATCTGGCTGGGAGGAAGACTTTGAAGGTGATATGAATGTTGGGAGACAGTTATCCAGTTCTGTTACCCTGCATTCAAGTCAGATTTCCATTGTTCTAGATTGTTACTTTCATTAAATGGAAACAAGGATGTATCGCTTCATTTAAGTCTCCTGTGAATTCACAGCTTTGAGTAAAACCTCATTAATCTGTACCCCATTCGTTCAGGGGATGTAATAATTTAGAAAAGTGCTGGGCTGAAGTTTACTTTTCTGCTATCTATAAAGAAAGGATCACTAACCCATTAACCAAATTAATAGTGCAAACAAGATTGGAAGCACAAATGGCATTAAACACCCTTAAGCAGTTCAAGAGCATCCATATACCTAAAGACAATCTAAACTCAAGATGTAAAATATTCTGAGTTCTCACTAAACCCAATCTCTGTCCAGCAACAATGATAAAGTTTTACATAGTCTCTACTTGAAACATTTCCCTGATTTACTATAACCCTTCTTTCAACCCAGTTATTTCACATTAATGAGACTTGGCTGTACTTTGAAGGCAACTTAGGACTTTCTTTATACAGGTTGTTTATCAGTGTTACATAGTGATAATGAGAAAAGTGAAAAGTGGTGTTCAGGTGGAATTTGGGTGTCCGGTTTCAAGAACAGCCAGCTATTTGAGACGGAAGCATTTATTCATGTTGGGCATGATGCTCTTTCACAAAGATTTATCCTGTGAAAACCCATGGCCTTGGCACTCTGGCTGCCACAGGGTTTGCTTGCACATTGTTCTCGTTGTTAGCAGCCGTAGAGTTGATGCCAACTTGTGACAACCCCATGTGTACCAGAACATAACTATGCTCCATAGGTTTTCATTGACTGATTTTTCAGAAACAGATCACCAGGCCTTTCTTCTAAGACTCCTTTGGGTAGACCTGAACTGCCAACCTTTTGGTTAGCAGTGAAGTGTGTTAACTGTTTGCACAACCCAGGGAGCACCCAACCAATACTGAGTAAGCAAATGAATAAATCTACAAAAAATATGGCAGCAGAGTAAGGGAGGTCTTTTCTGCTCGTGCATTTTCATCTCAGGAGATGCATCAGGAGATGCATGTTCATCTCTTTAGATAGCTTAAATGACAAAAAAGGATTTATTTCAAATCTTGAAATTCCATAACTGGTTTATTAATACTTTTCAGCGTGATCTGTCACTTGACTCCATTTCTCCTCCAGCTCCCAATTAACTCAGAGGATTGCTGATTTGCTTCTCAGGATGTTATCTCCAGGAAGGAAAGAAGCCCAATATGGGATTTCATCATTTTCTTCCTCCTCCTCTTCTGAGCTGTGATCACACGCTGGAAGCTCCGTCCTGTGCTGATGTTTGAGAATCTGTTACCATGAAGCTCTTCCACAGCTCAGAAGATGGTTTTATAGCACACAGTGTTACAGGAAAGAGAATGACTAAAATTAAACTTAGAGAAAACTCCTGATTAACAATACTAGAAAATGGGGCTAAAAGACTTTTTAAAATTAAATGTAAGTAGGAATAGAAGGTATTTTTATGGTTTCTTTTGCTCCCGAAACATTTCCTCTCATTTTCTGCTTTTTGCTTTTGGGAATTTGATTGTTTATAAAAGACCCTGCTGTCCACTAGTTTCTGGGCATATGTCCAAAATACAAGTGGACGTTAACTCAATTCAGCAGATAAGATTTCCTTAGAGGCCACTGGATGACTTTACTAGTCCATTCCTATCACCCTGCCTCTGACCTGTGCCCTTCCAGACAAAGCTACTTAAAGGAAAAATAATAAGATTTGTTGCTTGTGCAGAGGTCAAGAAGGATACAAAAGAGTGAAGGATAAATACAAGATTTTGAAACAGTAGTGATTTGGAGAGTGAAGATAACCCTGCCACAAAGGCAGGTCTGGATGGGAGTTGATGTTGAGGCAACGTGAGCAGCTTTTCAAAGGAAGGTCTGAATCATATATAGAACCTGCCATTTTGCAGCCAGTAACGATCCTAGGAGGAAGTCCTGGTGACACAGTGGTTAAGTGCTCACCCACCCGCTAAGTGAAAATTCAGTGATTTGAAACCACCAGCTGCTCCATAGGAGGAAGATGTGGCAATCTGCTTCCGTAAAGATAGCAGCCTTGGTAGTCCTGGGGCAGATCTATTCTGTCCTATGGTGTTGCTGTGAGTCATAATTGACTCAACTGCAACAGGTTTTTCAGTGATCCTACTGTGAAAGCTCTAACCTTGTTTTCTTGGATTGGGTGATCAGGATTTAGAGTTTTTGCAGACCTTCAAGTTTAGGATTTTAGAATTTTTCATTTGTACTGTAGCTCAAGTATTTTTACATATTAGAGCACTTTGAGGCACATTAATTTTTTAAAAAAAATGTGATATGTTTATTGAAAGATTCTTTTTTAGATAATGGATAGATGTATGAATTCAGAAATTATTTTTTGCAACTTTTCACTCACTGCCCTTTAGTCAGATCTGACCCACAGTGACCCCTCCTTGGGTTTCCAAGGTGGTATCACTATGGAAGTAGATTCCCCTATCTTCCTTCTGAGGAGTACCTGGTGGGTTTGAGCTGCCAGCCTTCTGGTTAGCAGTCAAATGCCTTAGGCACTACACTACCAGAGCTCCTTTGCAACTTTTAGGAAAAATAAAATTTCAAAAGACATTAGAAGGCAAATGGAGTGAATTGCAATTCAATCTTTCTTAAATGGCTTAAAGTAGCTGTAAGACACTTGCCCATTATTTTGTTGGAGAAAGAATTCAAGTATTCTCTGTTGACAGTATCTAGACCTAGGGAGATGCTCAGGATTGAGCCACATGCAAGTTACAGACCCAGTCAGGGGACCTCTGTTGGCAGTATTTAGCTTTGGCATAAACGAAGCACTTAAGGTATGTTGCGTAGACCTGAAAATAGTCATTATGACATTAGGGATGCTGGAGAAATCCACAGGTCATGAAATCTAGTCAGCATGATGTAGAGTTTAAGGGTGTTCTTGTTCTTCCAATTAACAGCTAGGTAATGTTTAACATTTTTAGGCTTTATGCTCCTCATCTGTGAAATCAGATTTATAATCATATTTACCTCATAAGGTAGTTGTGAGAATTGAATTATGTAATACGTGCAAAACAGTGTAACACAGTTGCCAGCATTATGGAAAGCACCTGATAAGTATGAATGATTGTTTTTCTAAAATTTTTAAATCTCTTGAGACATGCTTAAATGGGTGTGAATCTACTTCATTTTTATGGTATTATGGATTCTTCCAGTACAATATGTTGAATTTTGGAGCTTAGAAAGGAACCCAATAGATTGTTCTTGACTTCTTGTAGTCAGTCTTAATGGAGATAGGCACCCTAATACTTTAGTTCAATCTATAGGTGAAGAGTCCAAAATGGAAATAACATCATTTATCATTTGAAATCTTTATTCTCTGTATAATTAATATGGATCTTGATGAAATGGATAAACAGGAATGGCCATATCACCCCCCTTCTCAAGATGTCGTCATTTCTATCAAGCACTCCAGTGTCTCCCTGGTGGTATACCAGTATTCCATACATTGAGGAACCACTTAGTGCCATCTGGAATATTCTGATGTTACAGGTTTTAGCAGAGACCAAAAGTTCAAAGTTTGATTGGCTGAAAGTTGGGCTAACTTGGAATCTCAAGTATCAACAGAGAGATATACTCTTTGATATAATAGCTCCTTTCTCTTAAAACCACTTCATCAACCATTCCTATATTTGGTAATACAAGCTCTTATTTCACCAGTTTTCCTTGTCATTGTTGCCTTGCAATGTTAGCTTTCTCCTTTTCTCCTCCCCAGTAAGATAAGTCCATGTATTTAACTTATACATCTGGCTTGACTTAACGGTCTGGACCCCATAGCTTGTTGGGCCCTAATTTTCTTTAGGGTCTGCATGATCCTTCTCAAATGCTTATTGCAGTTAATCTTATCTGGTGTTCCACTAACATTTGTACCAAGAAAGGGGTGTTTAGTCAGATCGGTTACAGTGGTCAACAAACCATTTGAGATCTTCCAAGTATTGAAGTGTCATGAGAGATTCTTCAAATAAAATATCTTAGAACAAAAATAAAGCCCACACAAACAATATGTCTAATACTTTCATGTATCTGGAGGGAAAACAAAACCAGCACTTTCTTTACTCCCTTTCAATGTAGGCTGGTATCTTCTAGGATTTCATTCCTTCCCAGTAGTTACCGTTTTGGGAGTTGGGAACAACACAAACTCTTTTTCATACATTGAAACCAGTGCGTAATAGATGAGAGCCCCAGATTTCTCAGCAGTTGGTGTGGGTATCTCATTTCTGACCTGTAATGTATTTACCTACACGAACAACCGATAATGGAAAATATCCATTTCAAAGGCCTTCACAGCTCTGAAACATTTTCATCTATTGCAGAATTATTATAGTTTCCTCAAGACAAATAGGATACAGATTATCTTTATAGAAAAAAAATAAAAGAGTTTCCAATTTAAACTTAATATGAAAGGTGGTCCAATATTGTAGGTAAACAACTTCTCTGAGGCAGATGGAGAAAAACACTAACAGAAGGAATGATTCTGTCTTAGACCTGGACGTGGGGAATTCAGACTGCATTGTCAAGGTGGGACAATGCAAGTGAATCCTCAACCCAAGGCTGATAAGTAGATAATAATTAGAAAAATACAAGTCTTCTCTTTTTTTGATGACAAACCACAGATGTCTGCACTTGATTTCATGTGAAATGGAAGGCTTAACTGCCATTGTGGGGGAAAAGAAAGCTTTTTTGTTTTTTTTCCCCCTCTCAGAAAGTGCTGAAGCAGATTGTCTATTAAAATCTTAATAGAGAATTCAAAGACAGAAATCTCACAGCAGGGGAAAGAGAGTAACTAGGTTGGGAAAGAGTGAATCTATTAGTAATAAACAACTTTACTTCTGTTGGGAAGTTTGATGCTGAAAATTCACATAATGTAAACTCAATTCATTTATCACCCTTTTTATTTGAGAATGCTAGAACTAGGGCTTCAGTAGTTCATTGCTGTCAAGATTTCCCTAGAAATAAAAGTTAGACAAGGGCATTTATGTACTTTCGTAAGGTAACAAATAACTCCCTGAGTCTGTATAACACTGTTACTGAGAGAAAATGAACAACTCTAATATCTGTTTTTAATACTAAAGCGCAGCCAATAAAGGGTTCGTTAACTCTGTTTACCAAATCAGTCTTTGAAAACTGAAGACTATAAAATAAGGAGGTTTTGTGATGTAGTGATTAAGACATTTGTCTGCTAACCAAAATGTCCATGGTTTGAACCCACTCTACTTCCATAAAGATTTACAGCCTTGGTCATTATGAGTTGCAATCAACCTGATGGCGGTGATTTGGTTTGAGTTTATAAAATACCCAGAATTGGTCAATATAAGTATTAAGAGTCTCCTTTCCCCCATGAACACCTACACAAACCTTAAACCAAACTAAAAACAGGGGCTCTGGTGGTGTAGTGCCTAAGGCATTTGACTTCTAACAAGAAGGCTGGAGGTTCAAACCCACCAGCCACTCGAAGGAAGGTTGGGCAATCTCCTTCTGTAGTGATACTGCTTCAGAAACCCAAGGAGGGGTTGCTGTAAGACAGATTTATTCCATTTCTGTCCTTGCATATCATGACATTTTATTTGAGCAGCCTTTGTTCAGAAACTTTCATTCGTTGAGCAAATATTTATCTCATATCTACTTTGTGCAAGTCATTGAGGATTCAGAGGAGAATAAGATAAGGTCCTCTCACTGTCTGGTGGAGGAGACAGAAATGTAAACAGATAATCACAGGGCAGCCTGATCAGTATAATAGCGTAAGTATCAACAGAGTGCAGTGAGTACACAACAAAGGGAGCTGTTCTCCCTGAGGGAGCCCAGGAATGCCTCCCAGTCCCTGTGACAGCTGTGGTGGCATAGTGCCTAAGGCATTTGACTACTAACCAGAAGGCTGGTGGTTCAAACCCACCAGCCACTCCTAGGAAAGAAGATCAGGCAATCTACTTTTGTAGTGATACCGTCCCAGAAACCCAAGAAGCGCTCACTATGAGTCAGATCTGACTCGATGGCCCTGAGTTTGTTTTTTTGGTTTTTCCCAAAGGATAAAGGAACCCTAGTGACACAGGCTAAGCACTTGGCTGAGAATCTGAAGATCAGCAGTTCAGGCTCACCAGCTTCTCCACAACAGGGTATGTTTAGAATCTTATAGTCAAGCTTAGCATGCAAGGTTCTTTTGACAATAATGGCAACTAGAATATTGAAATGTACTGTTTATATAAAGGATAAAGCTTCTCAGAAGTGTAACTTTATTACAGAGAGTGTTAAGTTATAGAGAATAAATACTTTTCATTTAGAGGAAATTTAGAAAGGTCCACAAAATAGGAAAAATGGACTGTGTAAAAGTCTCCACACAACTATTGCTAGGTAAAGTTTTACCTCTACAAAGGAACCTGTCGTTGTTTTTCTGTACGTGGAGTTCTATAGCTGCAAGCATCAGAGAGATCTGGTGACTGGGAAGATTAACTTTTTGACGTACAAATTTTCCAGGCACCATAATGATCAGTAGATGCCACATTTCATATTCAAAAACAAACTAAGTCATAGAAAGATTGGCTATCTTCTCTGGGATCTCAGAGCTAATCAGTAACAGAACAGCGAATTTAACTTCAAGCTCTTGACTATATTCTAATGTCCTAATTGTTCATGGAGTATTAGGAAGTTTTGTTGAAAAAAGACTGAAAATCAATATTGACTGATTATTATTTACTAAATAGCTCAGTTTCAGTGCCCTGGGAACTCTCCCTGCTCAAAGATAAGACTGTCACTCTACTTACATTTTAGATGCCAGCCCCTTTCACCTGCAAGAGCGTCACTCCTGAGATCTGGTTCCCTCTCCTGTACCATCAGTATTTCCCTGTCTGCATGATCGTTCCTAAGTAGCATGTTAACATGTTGTTTTTATTCTATCTTAAAAAAAAAAAAAAAAAAGAAAAGAAACCTCTCTCAACTCCACTTCTACCACTAGAAACTTCATATTTCTCTCTTTTTCTTTATACCTAAACTCCTTCAAAGAGTTATCTATTTTCTTGGCCTCTGTTTTCTCTCCTCCCATTCTCTTTAAAACCACTACAATCAAGTTTTCTCTTGGTACCACTCCATAGGTACCATTCTTGTCTAGGCCATCAGTGAGCACCAGTGTGTTAACCTCAGTGGTCCATTAGCTGTCTTCATCATGCTTTACCTGTCAGCTGCATTGACAAAGTAGGTTCCTCCTTTCTTCATCTATGAAATACTTCCTGCCCTAACTCCAGGAAACCAAAGTCTCCTAGTTTTCCTCCTATCTCATATCTGCTTGGAAGTTTAATAGAAATGTCAAACTTATGTCTGTAAGTGAACTCAAGAGCTACACACTATCCCACCAATCTCAATCTCTTCTACCACCTTCCCTAAATCAGTCCATGGCAGCTCCATACTTCTGATTTCTCAGATAAAGGACTCCTTTTCTGTCCTTTCAATTTATGTTCCATAAATACCAAACTACTTGGACTTGTTAAACCACATATTCCCCGTGGTCTCTAATGGCTCCAAAGCTCCTAGATGATACAAAATAATCCAGAGGTTGGTGGTTCCAACCCACTCATAGATACCTCAGAAAAAAGACCCAATGATCTTCTGAAAAATCAGCCGCTGCCATCTAGTCAGTTCTGACTCAGAGTGGCCTCCATTGGGTTTCCAAAGCTGGAACAGATGGAAGCAGACTGGCCCATCTTTGTTCCATGGACCAGCCAAATGCCTTAACCACTCCACCCCCAGAATTCCTTCTGGGGCACATTTCTACTGTGACACACATGGATCACCATGAATCATGGTCAACTCAGTGGCAGCTAATTGACTAGTGCCTCCAGTCCTTTGCACATAATGCTGTTCCTCATAATTGTTTCATGGAATGTTTGCTACAATTTTATTAACCCAGAAAATTTCTGCTTCTCTTCTAAGTCCCACCTCCTTCTCCTCTCTTCCCACTTCACCTTGTAACAATTCTATTATAGCTATTGCATAGCATATTGTAAAGACCTATTTAGATATATTTCGTTCCTCTAGACTCTAAGCTCCTTTGGACAGGAGACATCTTTTTATTCTTCTACCCCCAGTGCCTGGTACGTAGTAGGTGCTTAATATGTGTATGATGAAAAATGCTATATTTAGCATTTGGCTATTAAGTAATATGTATATCTATGTATAAATTCAAACCAAAGGCCCACCTGTATACCATCATAATTTTAAACAGGTCATAGGCTTTAAAATTTAAAAGGTCATTTAAGTATTATTCTAAATACCTAATCTATTCAGTTTTCTCTATTTTGTTGAGAAAAAGTAGGCTAGTTTCATTTTTCCTAAGATTGTGAAAAAGTTGCCTTTAAATGAAAAAATAAATAGTAGCTTGTAATTATTATACTTACTTAAAAGCTTTAAAAAGAAAAAGAAATACAGCTCTCTCTAAATGAATACGCACACGTAATACTTAATCATGCTTATGAACAAAATATTTTATTTTTTAAAAGTTATAGTTCTTTAGTCTAAACTGATGATAAATCATTAATATTTTAGACATAGTTTAAGTTGCAATTATTGTTCTGTATGTCTTAACCCCTGATGTGTGATTCTGCACCAAATAATACGTCCTTTCACTTCATATTTATTTATATGAAAACCCTGATAGTCAAATTACAATTTGGCAATAATGTTTGAAAAGAGTAGAATGTGCTGTAGCCATGCCATGTTCCTTGGTTTTCTGAGGGGCATATTAAAGGGCTAATGTTCTTGTTGCAGGAATATATAGGGCAGTAAATAGTTTTGTGGGTGATTAAACAGTGAAGTGATGCCGAATCTTCCAATTACCAGCAAAAGGCTCTTATTGCAAATATGTTACAGCACCATTAAAATTTCCTTTTGTATATTACTTTTTGTAGCATATTATTTTATGAGCTTGATTATTATTAGTTTTATACCAAGCAGTAAGCAGTACTCTTAAAAAATCCTAAATTGAATTCCCAATATTCAAAATCCAAGTTAATACCACAAGGCTCCAATATAACTCTTCCTTTTCTAGCAACTGTTTCTGTACCCATAAAAAAACAGGAAGAAGAGAAAAGAGGATGAGAATTTAACCTAGAACAGGTCGGCCTCTGGGTCAAGATAGCTGCTGAGGAAAGCTGACAGGTTTCTACAAAGAGTTCAGTTCATAGATAGAAAAAATATGCTCTACATTAAATCTGAACTCTGAACAAAGACTCTAGTCATCTCTCAAGTAAGATAAAATTTGTTAGCTGCAATATCATTATTTGTAACAATGAACAACAACAACAAAAAAAGTAGCTACTGAGGCTGGGAGTACACAATGAAATGACTCATGGGGTTTGGTTCCTTGATTTGGAGATTTAAGGTTATGATATCATGAGATATCCCAGTCAATTGGCCTAATAACATTGAGTGCTTCTTTTTTACCTCCTGGTTCGTTTCATAGTGCCTGGGGTCTTAAAAGCTTGCAAGCATCCATCCAAGGCTTAACAATTGGTCTTTGTTCACTTGGAGCAACAAAAGGAGAGTCAGGAATAGGAGGAGGATTTGGAATGTGTGGCTAATTGCCTCCATGAACAGCTACCTCCTCGGCTACGAGACCAGAAGAACTAGATGGTGCCTGACTACCATCACTGAACATTTTAATCAAAGATTCTGTACAAAAATCTTGATTAAAAGGGAAAAAATACAGAGAAGAATTTAAAATTCATATGAACTCTAGACCTTCTGGAGCTGTGGAGGTGGATGAACCCCTGAAACTATTATTATGAGATAATCTTTAAACATTAAAATATCCCCAAATCTTTAAACTAAAAATATCTCCTGAAGTCATCTTAAAACCAAATGGTAGTTTAGCACTTAAACTACTAAAAATATCTGCCTTGAGCATTATGCTTTCTTAAGAACCACTTACATGGGATCCAATTGAGAACAACAACTTGAAGATTTGATCGGAAACTTAGGGGGCAGTGAGTTTATGTTCATGAGGGAGGAACAATTGAGAAAAGGAGGGAGAGAATGGTTGCACAACTCAAAGAATATAATCAATGTCACTAAATTGCACATGTACACACTGTTTTTAAAACTAGCAATAAAATATTGAAAAAGAACCTGTACACCTACTCCTCACTATCTCATCCAACATTTTGTATTTATGACAATAGTAAAAGTCTACTATCTGAGTATTTTGCACATTAACAACATACGTCTCCCAGTAACAAATGCCAAGATCCCTGAGAGGGTCCCTGACCAGCAGACTTTGTGTGCACTTAGAGAGGAAGTTTGTGTTGCATAGTACTTCACTGCCTGGGAGGGCAGAGGGGGTGCAGTCTCTTCAAATTGCTGAAGTGTCAGCAGAGCATAGGGGGGCTGGAGTGGGGTCAGTGGGGACTGGATGCTGCCTAATGGCTCCTGGTTGCTCACAGGGGGCTGAGGCTGTAACAGTGGCAGCTGATATCCTGAAGGTCCATTGCCCTCAACGCTGGGGAAGAAGCAGGGTTCTGGGTCTGGACCCAGCTTCTGGACCCAAGGGGCGACAGAGACAGGCCTGGCCATCGTCATATGGAATCCTGAGACAAGACACTTGGGTGCCCAGGGCCTGCAGGGCCCACATCAGCTGACCGGCGCCTGTGCAGCCCCTTATTCTTCCTCAGTGTTCCCTCTTGGACAGCCACAGGTCAGGGTGGGGCAGGCTACCTGGGCAAGGGTGGGACAGAGGGTAAGTTGCCAGCAGCAGCTGAGTTTGAAAGTCAAGGGCAGAGGCCAGGCCTGGCTGTCATGGCATCAGAGGAAGCTCTGGATTGCTGATTGTCATGGTAACATGGGGGCATAGTGGTGTAGAGCTGCCCAGCAAGAGCCAAGGGATGCTCCAGTGAGGAGCTGGCAGGAGGACCCAGCAGGCAGTGTGCACCTCTCCTGCAACACCAGGGCCCTCTCACCTGTAGATGGGGAGTCCCCTGCCTCCAGCAGAGCCATAAGCCCATGTTGGGGGTAACTGAGGGGATGAGCCAAGGCCAACCTGAAAATACAGTGAGGGTAGGAGAGCAAGGGGACCCCAGGGTTGGAGATGGGAGTGACACTTGGGCCACACTGGCTCTGGAAGACTAGGTGGCCTTTCCCTGCAGGCAGCAGAGGGGGTCACGCTCTCCTGAGATGAAAAGAGGATGGAGAGATGGCAGTTGCAGGTGACTTTAGCAGGTGCCTGTCAGGACTGTCACAGTACAGGTGAAGGGATGAGATGATGGAGTCATCCATTTTGGTGTAACGCTGAGTTCACATAACTACCTGGCCTTTGAAACCTAATCTTGATAAGTGAGGAGTGGTGTATTTATTACTGGTTTCCTTCTCTGGCACTATAAATTGATTGTTAATATTTTTACCTTTTGACCTCATTTTGAAGGACAGTCTTCAAAAATAAATAAATAATTTGATGGAGATATATAATCTTGGAGAGAGGACTGGGAAAAATGCTAGCCAACAGAATTTCCTTGGTACTGAAATAAATGCAATTGGTAATTTCATATTCTGTACCAGATATTGCAGAAAGACTCAGGACCAATCAACAAGGAAATCTGGATGGTATGCCACACCTTTAGAAGAGTCACTGCCATGGAGGCTATTCAACTCTTAGCGACCCCTCCTTGGATTTCTGAGGCGGTATCTCAGCGGAAGTAGATTGCCCAATCTTCCTTCCAAGCAGTGCCTGGTGGGTTTGAACCACCAGCCTTTTGGTTAACAGTCAAATGCCTTAGGCACTACACCGCCAGAGCCCTCATTTGTTTTTCCATATCAGTTCTAAAGTGACTCAAAATCTTCTGAACAAAGAGTCAGTTAATTGAAGTGATTTTTATACACAATTACCCTCATAGGTCATCTCTCTTCTTCTTTCACAAACTACAGACATACACATTTTCAGTCTCAAGCTTCTTCTCTCTTCAGTTGTTCTACTGTTTTCTTTTGAAAACTCAGACATGATGTGCTACCACATATCATTGATATGTACCTGACTGAATGCCCATTTAGGGCTATCGGTCATGAATAAATTTGTGATTCCTGTGTAAAAGGTGTGGTATTTTGATATTGCTCTGATAGTTTAAGGAGCTCTGGTAGCATAGTGCCTAAGGCATTTGACTGCTAACCAGAAGGCTGGCGGTTCAAACCCACCAGCCACTCCTCGGAAGGAAGGTTGGGCAATCCTACTTCCATAGTGATACTGCCTCGGAAACCCAAGGAGGGATCGCTATGAGTCGGGGCCGACTCGACGGCAAATAACAACAACAACTGATAGTTTAGGGTTCAGCATTTCACCGCAACTTGGGCTTCTTTATATAATTCCATTGTAATGTTGTGTGAGATTTGGTCATAAAAATTAAGTGTCAGAAGGTACAGGCCCATTTGCAAGGGTCAGAAATGAAAATAAAGTGGAGCTCAGCTTCTTGACTTTGAACTAACAAAAGAAAAGAAATATTCTGATCAAAGGAAGCTAACCAGGCTGTTATTGATTGAATTGCAAAAAAAAAAAGTGTTGTAAATCCTAGTATACCTGTGCTTATGATCCATTTGGGAATGGGTTTTCTTTGTTATGTTAATGAGGCAGGGTTAGTGTAGGGGTGTCCTGAGTCATTCTCTTTTGAGATATAAAAGAACAAATTAAGAAAGCAGAAACATATGTAAAGAGATAGAGCTACAGAATATTTGTAGTCTTTTCTTCCACACTCCTGTCTGTTCCCCCAAACCACACAAAAGCCGCACCACCAAGATTTTCCCATAAAGCATAACTCCTACTGAGGAAAAGCTTATATATCCCATTATGCATTAAAGAGAATTCTTGGAAACCAGAATAAACAGGCCATTACGGTGGTGCTCCATGAGATTTTTTTTTTTCTTTTAAAGGATTTAGTGATTTACCTCACCTTCCCTTTCTTCTACTCTCTCATTGGTAAATGTTCTGGTTACCTAGTGCTGCTCTGACGAGAATATCTACCACAAATGGGATGGTTTAAACAAACAGGAGTTTATACTTAAAATTTGGAGGCTTTACATCTAAGTTCAAAGTGCCAGGCTCTAGGGGCTGGGTGAAAGCCTCTCAGCCTTGGGTTGCAGCTCTACCTCCTGCTCCTGGCCCACTGGAGCTAGAGGCTTTTCTTTACTCAGATAGCTGCTGGCTACTGAGGCTGACAAGCCCAAGATTGACAAGTAAAAAGGCACAGTCTTGATGTTACCAAACCACATGGCAGGCCATTGATTCAAGTCCCAAGGACGGCAGAGCATGGCAGGCTGCTGAAAACCGACATGGCTACATGCAGCTTCCAAGCATGCCATAAGCTGGATATCGTTCTCAAAGCTGTTTCAGGAAGCAGACCACATACTCAAGGCAGCTACTCAGTTGCTCATAGTAGATTCCATCATGGAGTTGATTACCAATCTCATCATGGGGAATGCTACATCCAACTGCCTAGCCACCCAACCAGGCCTAGCCAAGTTGATGCACAAACTTAACTACCACAGTAAAATAAAGAGTCTTGTTTATTTGCTCCCTCAAATCCATTCCAGCTTTAACATTCTATAATGTATGATATTTGATTTGTTACATGACAGTGGAGGCTCAGAGAATCTGAAGACCTTGGGATATGAGACTTGGAAATAATAGACCAAGTTCCCAGTCATTTTGTGTCATTTAATAGAATTGAAACTAAGATTAAAAATATAATAAGTAAAATTATTAGATATGTAAATATGCACATATAAATGGGGAAGAAATTGATAATCAAAGACATTCATAATCTTGGACACTCATACATTTTGTTGAGGGGGGAGAGGAGATTATAGTCTTTTTGTTGGATATCCTTAAAACTAAGACAGGTGAGCCACCAAAACACACTTTTCATTTATTTCTTCCTACCAAGAAAAAAAAAAAAAAAAACTCACTGCCATCAAATGAATCTCAACTCATCGTGACACCTATTGGGTTTCTAAGGTGGTAAATCTTATGGAAGTAGATTGCCCCATCTTCCTTCTGCGTTTCTTCCTACAGTTAAAGCCAATCATGTGTCCTAAGCAAGCTTTTGTAATTCTCATAAGATGATATGTGATTTTATATTTCTATTGGGACAAGTATTTCCACCATACCCATTGATGTTGATTCTGATTCCTAGTGACCCTATAGAACAGAGAACTGCCCCGTAGAGTTTCCAAAGCTGCTACATCTTTCCCCTGCAGAGTGGCTGGTGGGTTTGAACAGCTGACCTTTCAGTTAGCAGCTGAGTACCTTAACTACTGTGCTACCAGGGCTGCTGTGTCACCCATATTCAGACTGAATCAGAGGAAGGGGTCCTATAACCTACAGAATGCTTTGTTGCTACTTCTCTAGTTGTTGTTGTTGTTGTTTGTGCCGTCGAGTCAAACCCGACTCATCAACCTTCCTTCCGAGGAGTGGCTGGTGGGTTTGAACCGCCAGCCGTCTGGTTAGCAGGCAAGTGTCTTAGCCACTATGCTACCAGAGCTCCCAGTTATAAACCTCAAATTTCATCCCAAGACCTTTCATGCCTGTTTTTAAGTCCACATTAAAAAATTTACCCTCAACAGTGGGTTCTCAAACTTGGACATATAAGAATTGTCATAGGAGCTTCTTAAAATGTAGTTTCTATGGTCCTACCCCTAGAGATACTGATTTAGAAAATTTAATGTGGAACTTCAGAATCAGGATATTTCAATAATCTTCCCTTTCACAGTGGTCCTAATGTTGAATCAGATGAGAAGCTAAAGTAGAATGGAGCCATTGCGAAATGAACCAATGTTTTGGGATACAGATAATTTTCTAAAGTCATCAACCAATATATTCTTCCATTTTATTGAAACATCGTATTAATCCACTTTTTTTAAATCTTCAACAATTTAACATAAACTAATTTAAAATGTTTTAATGTTACATGAAACCATTGAAACAAGTTGTCAGTAACTGTTGTCACTCATAAAATATATCCCAGGTTTATACAAGTCAGTCTTTAGCTGATTAAATACCAGAGTTTCCTGGTTATGATGGCGATGTCACAGGTTACCTACCTTCTTTGCCTTCTTACCACTGACCAAGTTACTGCTCCACCTTGTTTCCACATTCCAGAGAAGATTGCCTGCAGCACGGACTGTTTCTCAGGACTCCGCTTTTTTCTCTTCAGTGCTCTTGCTTTTGTTTCTTGTCAATGTTTCATCTTACTTCCTCAAGGCCTCTTAGAGTTGCCTGAATGTAGGCTTTCTAAAAGATTGTTTGTAAAAGGCTTGGGGAAACAAGTTGAATTGTCTAGACAATGGGGGAAAAAAAAGAGTTACCCAAAGATTAAATATATATTTCTAAAGGAGTGCCATATAGTTATTTTTTTCTCTTTTTATTTAGTTTTGTGTTTTTCCCATTATTATATATAATGAAATTTGCTTTGTAAAACCTATGTTTTTTTTTTTTTTTTTTTTTCTTTACTGGCTTGCTCCTAAAGATTTCTGTCTTACACACGATTTCCTTTGAGTCCTTAGTGAGGGACAAAAGTGGCAATATTCTGGATGGTATTTTGTCTTGATGTCCTCAAGCGAGAATTGCATAAAGAAAATCCTAAAGTATTAGCAATAAATAAGACATTCTTATTTGTCTTCTTTTCACTCTAAAAGAAAGTTTGTCTTCTTTTCATTCTTAATACATTTTTTTTTCTTAACATGGAGCTTTCTATCATTTTCATGCAAACCAAATATTATTTAGTATATATTTTCCAACAGATCTTGATCTTATCTTTTCTTCAAACTTTTGATATTTTGTTCATCATGGATTTTTTTGCATTAATTTTTATTTTAAAATATATTAAACTATGGGGATTGATTTCCAGGGGTTTTTGTTTGTGTTTTTATTTTTCCTCTTGAAGGAAAGTGTCTCATTAGCCAAACCCTTGTCCTGGCCTTTTTCCCTGTTAGTAATATGCCATGTGAAGAGAAAGTACAATGTTTGGAAATCATTAACAGTAGATGCCAGTCCCTGGATAGTGCAAGTGAATAATGCCCTCTACTGCTAACCAGAGGTTGAAAGTTTGAGTCTCTCCAGAGATGCCCAGGCAGGAAAGTCCTGCCAAATCAACTTTGAAAAATCAGCCATTGAAAACGCTATGGAGGACAGTTCTACTCTGACACAGACAAGGCTGCTTGCTATAAGTTGGAATTGATTTGATGGCAACTGGTTTGAGTATTTTTGTTTTGTTTTGTTTTGTTTTGTTTTAGTAGTAGATATCAGAAACCAGCACAGTGTTCAGCCCAGGGAAGATAATCATTAAATTAGATTAAAATTTTGGTCAGCATTTAGTTGCTTCAAGATTTTCTTATCTTGAATTTTCCAGGATGAACCACCATAATTGTTATTGATTTATTATTTTTTTACTATTTATGCTTCTTTCTGTTGCTGTATAATAAGGAGTAAGGAGATTTAGTTTAATATACATAAAAATAAAGGAAAAAATTTAAATATACTTTTTGTTTCTTACATACAACATATTCCAAAAGTATCCCAATAGATACTCATTTTGAATTTTCCCAAAGTTGTCTGTTTTCCAGGGGTTTCAGGGCTTCTCAGAACTATTCTTTTAGAATCTGCCATTGAACACTCTAATGGAAGTGAAATAAACAGAGTGCTGAGTCTTCCCATAATACAGTGACCTTGCTTAGTATTGATAAAAAGATCTCTTACAGCTGGTTCTTATGTATTGCATGTATTGATGTGTTTCTGAAGGCCTAGTTCAGTGAGTAGAAGCTATAACTGTGCACTCTCTTTGTAGATTAAAAGAAAACCTTCAGACCACAGAGAGTTTTGGCCATATCATTTCAGACTGATTTTGCACTTAGGAACTTAAACCAGGTAATCCGTGTAGTGTTTATCTATTGGAAAGTTTTTATTTCAGTGACACATTTTTACTGCTATAGTTTAATCCTGGCAGCTTTTCTAAATAAAATCATTATTTTCAAGGAGCTAAACCTTAGCTGCAAAAGTTTGCTCTGATTTGAAGTTTGATATACTGGCATTTATTTAAATAGCAGCTTAAATAAATAGCCTACCTTATTTTGATTAACTTTTATTTGACACTGAAAATTACCTCTCAGTTATGTAGATATAAATTCTGCATAATCAAATTTAAATGCATTACTTGATAATGCATTGTTAAGATAATATGAATAATTACTACATAGATAATAATTTAGACATTTCCTATCACATTAAATATCACATTCTCTGACTGCTCTCTTCCAGACTCTGATGCCGTGTATCCAGTCATTGTCTAGCTAGCCCTAGATATATAGGGATCATTTTAGTATGTATTTGTTTTGAGATTATAGGTATATTTTCTGTCAAAAGTATTTTAATTGAGGTTGCTTTTCAGTAACATTGAGTTCTAATTAGATAAATGTAACACATATGGGCTACGAAATTTGGACTATATGCTGTGGTTCTATCACATGCCATTGGTGCATCTATGAGCAAGATCTTTAACCTAATTCCTAATTTCTCATCAGCAAATGGGAATAATAAGAGTAGTCATTCTCTAGGATGTGGTGAGCAATAAATAAGGAAGTGTCCACAGAACCTATGATACAGTGTGTGGCAATAGCACGCAGACAATAAAGTTTGTTTGTTTTTTGAGACTGGACATAACACTGTTCACTGGATGGGAATGGCTTCAATGGCAGTATTTAGGTCTATTGGTTTTAAAGTAGTTAGGAGATAATTAGATAAAACATAACAGCAGTGAACTTCATACTCTGATCATTCTTTGCCGGTAAGATGGTTCAAAAATACCTTTTCATACTATTAATAATGATGATATCAACAACAAAAAGCATGCCAGATATGATTTATAGAGTATTTACTATGGACCAGGCACTAAATTAAATGCTTTCACATATTGGTTTCTTTAATCCTCCCAATAACACTATCAAGTACATACTGTTATTACCCATGTTGTACACATAAAGAAACTGAGGCACTGTCAGATAACCTGGCTCCGGAGCTCAAACTCTGAAGCTTCTTGTGCTGCCCTTTTACAATATGAACAGAAGTGAGTGGATACATGGAGTGTGGGTGCCCGGTAGGAGGCATTTCCTGCATAGACTGGTCTGTATGTAGCCATTTTATTGAGTAACTGCAACTTGTTGGATTTAATTATAAAGCAAGTTTATCTTAAATGTGTTTAAATCTTGTCTTTGAAGCAAGTTCTTTCCATGCCCCTGGATATAAGTTCAATTTAATTATTTAAATATCCAGGCTTTGCGATATTTAATATTCTAAACTTTATTTACACTTGAAGCTTTTCCCTTCAAGCTTTCAAGGTCAGACTCCAAGAGACAGGAAACATGCAGTGGGGAATGGAATGGTTGGTGTCTTCTCTCTTTCACACATACCTTCTATGCCTCCATCCTCATTTTGCTAACATCGGTTTCTGACCCCTCTGGGTTTGAACACTGAGAAGCATGGGAGAGAAGAGGGTCAGGAAAGTTTTTATTTGATGAGTACCTTAGGGTAAGTCTATCATTGCTGCTCTCTGGACTTGGGAGATGATAAAGATGACTTTCTTATGAATGCTTCCATTGGTTCTTTGTAGACTCTCCCTTCTACCACTGCTTCAATACATCCAAAAACATTTCTATTCTGGCTAAGAAAGCCAGTTTCTCCTCCAGTTCTGGAGTTGAGATCCATTCATTCTTTTTGGGTAATTCCTTGGACATAACTATGTTTTTCTTAGTTGCTGTGAAGTCAGCTCTGATTCTTGGTGACCTTCATATTACAAGGAAACATTGTGCAGTTCTGCAACATCTCCATGACTGTTGCTGTTTTGACTCCATTGTTCTGGTCACTTTGTCAAGGTCTATTCATCTTACCACCCTCCACTTTACTAACCATGATGTCCTTCTCTAGTGATTGGTCTTTCCTGATGACATGCCCAGAGTTAGCAACATGACTATAGGTGACACCATTTTGATTCTGTCTGCTGAAATGCCCACATCTGGTCCATAAAAAATTCATACCTTATTTGTCCCGGTATTCTAGAAATTAGGTGGTTTCCAATTCAGTAGTCTCTGTTTTGCTCCATGGTAAGTAGAGTTAAGTCAAACATTTGATCTTTAGGTTTCTCATGCATGAAACAGACACCAGTCACATGTCTCTCTAATTGCAGGGATATATATTAAGGTCTCCAAGAAGTTGTGTTGAATCTCTTTCCCCAGGATGAGGTAAAGGGAACACACCTCTCTTCCTTAGGGATTATATTCACAGTTTATCCACAGCTTTATCCAAAGAAATTCTCCTCCCTATTTCCAACTCTAGAACCTCTAGGTATGTATATTTAAGAATTGTGTACATGGTTTCAGAATCTTCCTTTGGAAATTCAACATATGGCCTAACACCTTCTTTGCAATGTCTTGGTGTTTCTAACAAAACTTCCATTTTAATATTCATATATATACATATATATATATATGTGTGTGTGTGTGTGTGTGTATATGTATGTATATGCGTATGTGTGTGTGTGTGTGTGTGTATCTCAGAAGGAAGACGGGGCAATCTACTTCCATAGTGATACTGCCTCAGGAACCCAAGGAGGGGTTGCTATGAGTTGGGTCCGACTCAATGACACATAACAACAGCAACAACATGTGTATACACACACACACACACATATAAAGATATAAAGGGAGCTCTGGTAGCATAGTGGCTAAGACACTTGCCTGCTAACCAGAGGGCTCGTGGTTCAAACCCACCAGCCACTCCTCGGAAGGAAGGTTGGACAATCCTACTTCCGTAGTGATACTGCCTCGGAAATCCAAGGAGGGGTTGCTATGAGTCGGGTTTGACTTGACGGCACATAACAACAACAACAACATATATATAAAACTCACTGCAATTGAGTCAATTCTGACTCCTAGTGACTCCTCCTTGGATTTCTGAGGTGGTATCTCTACAGAAGTAGATTGCCCAATCTTATTTCCAAGGAGTGGCTGGTGGGTTTGAATCACCAGCTTTCTGATTAGCAGTCAAATGCCTTAGGCACTACACCACCAGAGCATGTATGCATGTGTGTGTGTATGTGTGTGCATATGAAATATGTTTGAATAAAAAGTATTTCCATGCTTTTGTATGCTAGCTTTTCTCCATCCATTTTCTTCTATTTCTTTATTTTTTATTAGGACATCTGAATTGGAAACATATGGTGGGAGGAGTAAGGGAATGGTATGTATTTCACATATCTACCCAAACAGTAAGGAAGATTTTCAAAGAGGCCAGTGACTGAAGAGAACATTGTCATTTCTCTAATCCATTTAGATGGCCTTTTTGCTCTCCTCCTTGGTAAATTTCTATGTGAGAGTTCATTTGATGTAGAACTTAGTAGCATAGACTCTGGGATCAGGCCATCTGAATCGAATCTTAGCTTTACCACATATTAGTTGTTTGTCTTTGGGAAAATCATTTACTCTCTATTGGCCTTCTTTTCCTTATCTGTAAAATGAGAAGAATATTTCAAAGAACTATTATAAGATGTAAATGGAATAAAAATTCTTGGGACAGTGTCTGGCACATAGAAAATGTTATGTAATAATTGTAGCTATAGCAGCTGTTGTTGTTGTTATTATCATTCAACCCTTAAGTTCAA
Organism: Orycteropus afer afer; assembly: GCF_000298275.1. Classification (NCBI taxonomy): domain Eukaryota; kingdom Metazoa; phylum Chordata; class Mammalia; order Tubulidentata; family Orycteropodidae; genus Orycteropus; species Orycteropus afer. The sequence goes on from NW_006921594.1 coordinate 7,870,005, forward strand.
TAATAGATTTGATGTGTTGCACACTAATGACTGATAACCAGAGGAATTATGGGATGACATCAAGAACATCATCGATGAAGAAAGCAAAAAGTCATTGAGAAGATAGGAGAGGAAGAAAAGACCAAAATGGATGTCAGAAGAGACTTTGAAAATTGTCCTTGAATGTAAGGTAGCTAAAGCAAATGGAAGAAATGACAAGACAAAAGAGCCAAACAGAAGATTTCAAAGAGCAGCTTGAGAAGATGAAGTCAATTATTATAACAAAATGTACATATACCTGCAGTTAGGAAACCAAAAGGAAAGACCATGCTTAGCATTTCTCTAGCTGAAGGAACTGAGGAAAAAATTTAAGCCTTGAGTTGCAACATTGAAAGATTCTATGGACAAAATATTGAATGATGCAGGAAACATCAAAAGAAGATGGAAGGAATACACAGAGTCACTGTACCAAAAAGAATAGGTCAATGTTCATCCATTTCAGGAAGTAGCATATAATCAAGAACCAATGATACTGAAGGAAGAAGTCAAACCTCCACTTAAGAAAGTGGTGAAAAACAAGACTCCAGGAATTGACAGAGTACCCATTGAGATGTTTCAACAAACAGATGCTTCACTGGAGGCACTAACTCGGCTATGCTAGGAGATTTGGAAGACAGCTACCTGGAAGAGATCCATATTTGTACCCATTCCAAAGAAAGGTGATTCCACAGAATGTGGAAATTATTGAACAATATCATTAATATCACACACAACTAAAATCTTACTGAATATAATTCAGAAATGGTTACAGCTGTATACTGACAGAGAACATCCAGAAATGCAAGCTGGATTCGGAAGAGGACATGGGACAAGGGATATCACTGCTGATATCAGATGGATCTTGGCTCAAAGCAAAGAATACCAGAAAGATGTTTACTTCTGTTTTATTGACTACGCAAAAGCATTCGATTGTGTGGGTCATAACAAATTGTGGATAACACTGAGAAGAATGGGAATTCCAGAACATTTCACTGTACA
>NW_006921594.1:7871832-7872993 GCF_000298275.1 Orycteropus afer afer
GATGTCTCCTTGAGGACTAAGGTGCACCTGACACAAGCCATGGTATTTTCAATTGCCTCATATGCATGTGAGAGCTGGACAATGAATAAGAAAGACTGAAGAAGAGTTGATGGTTTGAGTTGTGGTATTGGCAAAGAATGCTGAAAGTACCATGTACTGCTAAAAGAACTAACAAATCTGTCCTGGAGGAAGTGCTGCTGGAATGCTCCTTGGAAGTGAAAATGGCCAAACTTCATTTCACCTACTTTGGCCATGTTGTAAGAAGAGACCATTCCCTGGAGAAGGATATCATGGTTAGTAAAGTGGAAGGTCAACGAAAGAGGGGAAGGCCTTCAACAAGATGGATTGACACAGTGGCTGCAGCAATGAGCTCAGAGATGGCCAGGATCATTGAATTGGCACAGGACTGGGCAGTGTTTTGTTCTGCTGTACATACAGTCATTATGACTCAGAGATGACTCAATGGCACCTAACAAGAACAAGGTCTAGTTTAAATATCTACTTTATGATGTCTTTTTTAATAGAAATAAACCATCCTTCAATCTGTGATCCCTCAGAATATTATTTATTCTACTACCACCCTTGTCACAGGGCACCACTGTTAGAAGTTGTTAGTTTTGTTAGGTGCTGTCAAGTAAATTCCAATACACAGCAACCTGTTGTAAAACAGAAGGAAACACTGTCTGGTCCTGCACTATCCTCATAATCTATATGCTATATGCTTGAACCCATCATTGCAGCCACTGTGTCAATCCTGTTGAGGGTGTTTCACTTTTTCACTGACCCTATACTTTTCCAACTCAATGGCACATAACAACAACAACAACAATGTTTTACCAAGCATGATATTCTTCTCCTGGGACTGGTTCCTGCTGACAACATGACTAAAGTACAAGAGATGAAGTCTGACCATTCATTCTTGCTTCTAAGGAGCATTTTGGCTTCATTTCTTCCAAGACATATTTTTTTTTCATTCTTTTGGCACTCCATGGTATTTTCAGTATTCTTCACCAACACCACCACTCAAATGCATCAGTTCTTCTTTGGTCTTATTGATTGTCCAGCTTTTGTTTGCTTATGAAAATACGATGGCTTGGTCAGGCACACCTTAGTCTTCAAAGTGACATCTTTGCTCTTTAATACTTTAAAAAGCTCTTGTGC
>NW_006921594.1:7874406-7883882 GCF_000298275.1 Orycteropus afer afer
TAAATAATTAAAAATGTCCTTAGCAACTGAGCACATATTAATGAAAAATGAGAACCTGGTTCAGTTTTCTGTGTATATTGTCATTTCTACTTTCCTGTGTAAAAAACAGAGGGAGGCAAGTCTGTTCCATGTCAGGGAACACCTTTGTGGTAGCGATGATAAGGTGAACTCTGGCACAATCAGTGCTGTTTCCACAGCAAAGACATTTAAAATACCACAACCTAGTTACAACAAATGTGTTGTTTAGACAGGTTCTGCCTCATTTTATCTCTCTACCCCAAGGGACTTGAAGCTTTACTATTCTCATACTCCCTCAGTCTCAGTGCTGTCATCCAGTATAATGGTATAGTTAAATGAATTGTACTTGGAAATGCTTTTACTTGAGTCAAGGTCATGAAGGTTTAACATCTCACAGCCAATTCTTAATAAGCCACTCACAGGTGTATGATACCCTTAATGTTAGTCACCCTAACCATGATAAGGCAATTATTGATGGCAGGAGGTTTAGCTCAGGTCTTGTGAACGTTAATAATCATTAAAAATAAATGATAAAAAGTAAACTACAAATGGCTATGTAAGGACCATATTTATAAAAACATACTTAAGAAACTATTAGAATGTCTCTTTTTCTCCTCTCACACCCACTTTTTAAATACCTCTTACCTGACACACATTTTCCCCCATCCTTAGCAACCCTGAAGAGGCAGGCCATCCTTCAGAGAACCTACTGCATCAATCTAAATGAAGTTAAGGCACTGTCTTAGTTTCCTTGTTCTGCTATAATAGAAATGCTACAAATGGATGGCTTGTTAAGAAACAGAAACTTATTTTCACATAGTTCAGAAAGCGAGAAGTTCAAATTCAGAGCACCGGCTCTAGGGAAAAGCTGTCTCTCTGTCGGCTCCTCCAGCATTCCTCAGTTCCTTGCTGATCTTCACGTGGGATCTGTCTTCCTAATTTGTGCTTATTTGTCTCTGTGTCTAAACTGCTCTTTTTATATCTTAAAAATTGATTAGGTTTAAGATGTGCCCTACGCGGATAGGCCCTCATTAACACAGCAAAAAAACAACAACAACAAAAAAAAAAACCCTATTCCCAAATGGGATTATGTCCACAGGGGTTAAGATTCCAGCACAATTTAATCTATGACAAGAGGTATATCCAACTATTGTCTTCCTGTAATATAGAAAAGAAAAGAGTTTCCACAATTTTTTGAGTGCAACAGAATACAATTTCTTGCTATAAATGCTTTACAAAAGATGCCACTGAGGGAAAGAAGTTTGGAAATTAAGACATTGATTCTGCCATCTGGTTTTTCTACATGTAACCCTATCAACTCTGGCTGTGGGTTTGAGTTTGGTTTAGGAACCTTAGTTTGGGAGAGTTGATTATAGCCAGGTCTATTAGTTCTCTTTAAGTCTACTGTGGTATAGTTCTGTTTTGAATGGAAAGCCACACCTGCTAAAATTGCCAAGCAAATAAATAGTGATGATTTGAAATCTGTTTCGTACTTATAAGCAAATCTCAAAATATCCATGCTTAAAATATTAAATGAGATTTTTAACACACAGTCACAACTTAGATCAAATACAGCAAGTGTTCTACAATATTTTGAGGGGTTGTTGATAAGAAGTATTACATAAGGAACAGAAAAGAAAACTAGAAAATTAGTCAGAGTAAGATACCAAAATTTAACATAAACACTTTAGTTAGTATTATAACTCGTATAAATTATTTATAAGCCCTTTCTACTAAGCATTCACAAATGTTTCTGCTAGATATTTCCCAAGTAGTATTTCCCTCTTAAATTCCTTGTTTCTACTATTCCAAAATATTTCTTCTTAAGTGTAGAAATCACTTGACTTTGTAGCTGAGGGTTACATGACATATCTATATAATCACATCTGTGGTCTGTTTCACTTTGTCTCCATGGTCGTAGCCGGAGGATATAAAATAAAGGTTCCAGTAAATGTCTCTCAAAACTTTTTCTTTTTTTTTAACTAAAAACACACACCACATTTTCTTTTATAAAAAGAAAAAAAAAAGCATTTTATTAAGACATATTGATAGACATATGGCCCATATCTTTTCCTATATACTTTAGTTTTTGTAACTACTATAATTACTGATCAGTGAAGATGCATTAAGAAGATTACACACGCACACACACACACACACGTATCTCAACTTCAAGAACAGATCACTACCTTTAATTCCCTTTGACCAGTGAAATTGGTATTGATCTCCAAGAATGTGGAAAACAGACTCTGACACAGATGTCGAGTTGTTTGCTTGCACAGCATTGCCCCATGATAGCTGCATCCCAACTGTAGGATCAAGAGCTTTGCGTCAGGATTTTGCAGCAGACTGGTGGTAGTTTATTCCATTAACTGATGTGGAGCCCGGGTGGTATGGTGCCTAAGGCACTGCTTAGGACTGCTAATCAGAACCCACCAGCCACACCTTGGAAGGAAGACTGGGCAATCTGCTTTCGTAGAGATATTGCCTGGGAAACCCAAGGACTATGAGTCAGAACCGACTTGACGACAGTGAGTTTGATTTTTGGTTTTTGATGTGACAGTGACTTCCAGCCATCTTCCATTCTTGGAGGACACTGTTTACACACAGGCATTATTTCTGTCGCTGAAAGAAAACACCTCAAAATCCCAATCATAATACAATTTAGCACTCCTATCTATGATACAATAGCCAGTTTCATACAGTATAATAGTCGTTTCATTATATTTTTCTTACTGATAAAGTTTTTTTTTTTTTTTTTAATTGTGATTTGGGTGAAAGTTTACAGAGCAAATTCATTTTCCATACAATAGTTCATACACATTTTGTTTCCTGACACTGATTGCAATATCCAGCATGTAATAGCTCTCTTCCCACTTCCTCCCTGTGGTTAGCTTTTCCCTGTGTCCTTCTTTCCTGTGCCTGTGTATTTCTGTCATCTGAGCTATCTCCCTGTGCAAATACTGCCCTTCTGATCTCCCATGGTTGATTGTTCTAAAGAGTATACCTACCTAGTGTAAATGTTCACCTTATACACCTGTCTATTGTTTGTCTGGAAGCCACAGGGAGTAAGTTCAGTTCCAGGCCAAAAGGCTGACTAGGGGATATAGTCTCAGGGGTTTCACTAGTCCCTATCAGACCAATAAGCCTTATCTTTTTTATGATTTTGAGTTTTGTTACACATTTTTCTCCTACCCTATCCAGGATCTCCTGCACTGATCCCTTTCCAAGTGGTTGACATTGATAGCTGGCTACCATCTAGGGCTTCTGGACTCCAAGTCTTGTAGGCTAAGGTTCTCATGGTCTACTAGTCCCTTGGACTAATTGTTTCCATGCATCTTTGGTTTTCTTCATTTAAAATACCATTTTTAAGCTTATATTTAGTGTGTCTGTGTTTTAGAAAGTGTACTGCAATTTCTAGGTACAAGGCAATCTTCCTTTTCAGGAAGACTTGAGCATACTGCTGAAGAGAGCTTGCAAGCTTGCCAGGGTTGCTTGCTCCCCAGTTCTGTCTTATTTATTTATTTATTTATTTCTGCCCAGACAGCTCTTTGTGGTCTGAGAAACTCAAGATAGGAGTGAAGAGCTTCTATTTTCAGAAACTCACTTCACTTACGCATTTCTATGCTCCATATCCCTATGTCTTCCTCCTAGCATTAATATACCCAAATTATCCTAGTTGATAGGATTATCCTAATTGACAGTTAAGACCTATTCCTTAGTTATTAGGAAGAAAAGCCTTCAAAAACAGGCCTTGATTTCCTTGCCATAAAAAATGATGTATGTTTTAAGTTTGCTTCTTATGCTATTAATAACATTTACCATAGAAACAAAAGATGGATTATATTCTCATTTTGATACAGTGTATAGCATCACCTTACAAAAAGAAAGATTTCTCTATTTTCATATAAAATATTCATGTGAATTATGCAACTGGATTTTAGAGTCACATCTATTTGAACCCCTACTTTACCACTTACCTGTGTGACTTCCAGCACATTTCTTCATCTCTCTGCACCGATTTCTCAGTTTTCAAAATAGAACTGATATATGTCTTAAAGGGCAGTTTTTGAGAATTAAATGAGAAAAGGAACATAAAGCACTTATAGAATGCCTGGCATGTAGTAAGTGCTAAGTAAGTTCTAGCTAATTCACTATTACTGATATAATGGCTGCTGTGGCTACCACTGCTATTATAGTTATTCCATTCCCCTATTCAGAACCCTTCAGGCTCTCCATTACTCCATCCCCATCCTATTCTATTTACTTGCCTATTACCCTCATCTATGTTTTCTAAATGTTTTTATCTTGTTGTTCATCCAAGATTGTTTTCTCCTTTCACACCTATTGAAATCCTATTCATGTTTTAAGTTCCAGCTGAGATGAGTCCTACCATTAAATCTTTACCAATATACCCAATTAAAATCAATCCTTCACTCACCTGTGTTCTCAAAGCCCTTGGTTTCCACCTTTATTAATTTGTTCTTTCACCTTTGCTTCTTTCTTTTCTTATAGTTGTTTAAGCTGTCTCCTTTTCTTTCTCTCTCTCTCTCTCAATCTCTTTGTATTTTGAGGTATTTGAATGTTTTCCTAATTATCTTTATCTTCTCTCCCTACAGCCAATCCCCACCAATATGCACAAGGCTTTTCCACACAGTCAAATCAGTCAATAATTGTTGAATTAAATTGTTATCTAGAATTCTCCAATAGAAAACATTTCCATTTTTTACTAGTAAAATGAAAATTGATGGCCATATAGGTAACACTGAGGGGATACAAGGGACTGAAATGCTTTCTAAATAAATAACCACATTCAACATATATTTTTGGCATATGTATTATTTTGTCAGTCAGTAACCCATAGATGGCAATTCAATTTTTAACCATAATTTTTATTTACCAGAAAATCTAATTTCCCTATAATTAGTCTTACTCAAAATACTTGAATTTATGGTCTAATGATTCCTCACAAGAAAATCTTTACAAGCAAGTAATAGAATAAAGAATATTTGCTTATTAAAAACCAAAACACCAAACTCATTGCTCTTGAGTCAATTAGACTCATAATGACCCCTCCTTGGGTTTCCAAGGCATATTTCTACAGAAGTTGATTGCCCAATCTTCCTTCCTAGGAGTGGTTGGGGGCTTTGAACCACCAGCCTTCTAGTTAGCATTCAAATGCCTTAGGCACTATGCCACCAAAAGGAATATATATCTACAGTCCTTATAATTTTTGTGGTCATTATTTTGGAAGTTTTCCATAGATAAATTATTTGCAAAATAGTACTGCAACAAATAGTAATAAGTACAGTAACAACATTAAAAATGTTTGTCTTTAACTGAGCACTTACAACTTGCCCAATGCTGCCCAAGAATTTCACAGTTCATTATTTCATTTAGTACTTGCAACAATTCCAATAGGTGATACCATTTTCATCACAATGCTGCTTCTTCCTCAGGGATGTGTTCTGCATCTATATCCTGGTCCATTTTTTCTACTGCTTTATCTTGCTTGTTTGTGTGGACTGTGATAGTCTGTTGTCTCTGAGACATTGTGACATTTTTGTGTTTATATTAAATTCGTGATTCTATGTTGGAGTGATTTGCCCAAAATTTTCATTTTCTTTGTTTAAGGCGCTCTGGTGGTATAGTGCCTAAGGCATTTGACTGCTAACCAGAAGGCTGGTGGTTCAAACCCACCAGCCACTCCTCAGAAGGAAGACTGGGCAATCTACTTCTGTAGAGATATTGCCTCAAAGGCCCAAGGAGTGGTCGCTATGGGTTGGATCTGACTTTATGGCAGTGAGTTGAGTTTTGAGTTTTGAGTTTTGATGTATCTGAGTAAGCAGGGTACTGTGCTCCTCTATTTGCTAGTTGGTAGCACTTAAGCACTCACCACCTGTCTCCTTTCCAGTCATCAGAATTCGGGAGATTAGAAGTTCCTCAAGGTCATATACCTTGAAAAGGATAGTTTCTTTTCTGTCTCTTTCAGCCTGTGTCTGGCAACAGTCACAATCTGTTTGCCCATGGCCAAGCATCTGAACAGTACACTACATGATGACGTAAGGTACAGAAAAAAAATTAAGATGGTGATTCTACTAAAGTGGGAGTAAGGAAGCTCTTCTGAAAACTGATTTGCATAGCAAACCCTTTATATATTGGATATTAATCTTGAAGGTAACTGTGGTGAGAGGGCCAGCTAAAAGTAAGACTGAGGGTTAAACTCTCCCAAGTCACCACTGGTTCTCTAGTTGCTGCCACTGAATACTCATGAAGGAGAAATCTGTGTCCCTAGGTACCTGTGTATGAAAATTTACCTTTTAATTGTACCTAGTCTAAAAAATCAGATTAGTAAGAGTCCAAAAATATATCTTTTTATTTGAAAGGTATAATCATAACTATCAAGAGAAATGCATTTACCATATTTTTGAGATATTCAATAAAACCAATGTTATAATATTCTTCATATTCAACATAAATAGTGAGTTTCCAAGTGCTATACTCCTGTGTACCTGAGAAAACTCACATAAGAATAGAAAGGTCATGGGCCCAACTCCATACCAGGCATCTTCTTAAATGTCTAGTCTCAGCCAGCATCATATTCCTCAGTAATTAATGGTGGAGTAAAGTCTAGATTACATCTTGTTTTCCAGAATTTAAATTGTTTTAATTCATGTGCATGAATCATCCTGTGGCTTCATTAAATTATTTTAAGATAATACTGACATAGCCATTTTTTCTTATGAACCTCAAACAATTATGGCAGCATTCCCCTGTGGTCCTGAACAGTCTATTATTGTTTATATCCTTGCTTTAGCTCATCCCTCTAGTCGCCTTTTATTTCTTTTACTAATTGTTACAGCAGCCTCGAAGAAGAGAGATTACTTTGTACATAAATGTTTTGTTAGAATAATTAGCAGGCTCAACTGGGGGCTCTGACTCTTTATCCTTAGTTGACTTTCTAGAATTAAACAGAAGTCATTATGTCTTGTCAACCTGTTAATAGTAACACCTTAAATTCCACTTTGAGTATCCCTTAAATTTGTGTGGTTCATAATCTCTTGCTTTTGGCTTCATAGTTAATGGCCCCTTGTCATTATGATCCTGTGAGTTTCATCCAATGAGATAATCAGCTCAAGCCCTTCTCAGCTAATTTCCCAAACATCATGGGATTTCTGGGATTTTAGCTGGAGTGTAACAGGTCATCCAAAATTGTGATTTTTAGACTTCCAACACTGAAATGTAGAGTAACTCTTGAGTTTTACAGCTTTCAGGAGCAGGAATGTATTGATTTGGTTTAAGCCAAAAATATTTCATCTCCAATTTGATTTATTTGGTAGTTTGGCTAGAAGTCCAGAGATGCCATAAATCATGGGTGGTTTACAGTTTAACCATATAAAAGAGTGCTGTGATTCCAAACCACAGGATAGAGCATGTGATGAACTCTTGTAATATGGCCAGAATTGACAGCTTCTTCTCATTTAAAGCTGGTTGTTGTCTATGAAGATCACAGATCAAGGTCATTTGACAATGCAAATGGCATTCTGTTTCTTTGATCATTCCTTCAAAGGTGCTCAAACAGAATAAAGCATCTTACGTTCTACTAACACAGAGAGGTTATTCTTAGAAGCAGACCAAGCTTAAGAGAACTTCCAGTTTGTTAATTTATACAATTGCCAAATAGGAAAATAGGGTATATTTTCAGAAGTAAATTTTCATATTTTAGCAATAAGTAGGATATTTCTTGGTACAATTACTTCATTTGTAAAAACTCTATACCCTTTAAAATTATGTACATGTTGTTGTTGTTAGGTGCTGTCAAGTCATCTACGACTCATAAGAACCCTATGCACAGCAAAATGAAACACTGCCCGGTCCCTCTCCAGCTCCATGATCCTTACTATACTTGAGCCCATTGCCGCAGCCACTGCGTCAATCCATCTTGTTGAGGGCCTTCCCCTCTTTCGTCAACCCTCCACCTTACCAAGCATGACATCCTTCTCCAGGGAATGGTCCCTTCTGACAACATGACCAAAGTAGATGAGACAAAGTCTGGCCATTTTCACTTCTAAGGAGTATTCTGGCTGCACTTACTCCACGACACATTTGTTAGATCTTTTAGCAGTCCATGGAACTTTCAGCATTCTTTGTCAGCACCACAACTCAAAAGCATCAGCTTTTCCTTGGTCTTCCTTATTCATTGCCCACCTCTCAAATGCATATGAAGCAATTGAAAATACTATGGCTTGTGTCAGCTGCACCTTAATCCTCAAGGAGACATCTTTGCTCTTCAGAAATTGAAAGAGGTCCTTTGCAAATGATTTGCCCAGTGCTATATGTCATCTGATGTTCTGACTGCTGCTTCCATTGGTGTCAATTGTAGAACCAAGCAATGTGAAGTCTTTTGACAACTTCAAACTTTTCTCTATTCATCATGATGCTGCTTATAGGTCTAGTTGTGAGGATTTTTGTTTTCTTTATCTTGAGATGTAATTCATACTGCAGACTGTATTCTTCAATCTTCATCAGTAAGTGCTTCAAGTCATCCTCACTTTAATCAAGCAAAGTTGTGTCATCAGCATATCACAGGTTAATGATTCTTCCTCCGTCTTGATGCCATGTTCTTCTTCATTTAATCCATCTTCTCGGATTATTTGCTCAGCATACAGTTTGTATGTATACAAAATAAGTATCATGAAACTGATACACTCTGATACAACTCTGATACACACCCTTCTTGATTTTAAATCATGCAGTGTCCCCTTGTTCTGTTTGAATGACAGGCTCCAGGTCTATGTACAAGTTCCTCATGAGTACAATTAAGTGTTCTGGAATTCCCATTCTTTTCAATGTTACCCATAATTTGTTATGATTCACATAATTGAATGCTTTTGCACAGTCAGTAAAACACAAGTAAACATCTGTCTGGTATTCTTTGCTTTGAGCCAAGATCCATCTGACAGAAGCTATGATATCCCTTGTTCCACATCCTCTTCTGAATCCAGATTGCACCTCTGAAAGTTCTCTGTCAATATACTACTGCAACCGTTTTTGAATTTTCTTCAGTAAGATTTTACTTGCCTGCTATATAATGATATTGTTCAATAATCTCCACATTGTGTTGGATCACCTTTCTTTGGAATGGACACAAATCTTCCAGTCAGCTGGCCAAGTAGCTGTCTTCCAAATCTCTTGGCATAACCCAGTGAGTGCCTACAGCAGGGAATCTGTTTGTTGAAACATCTCAATGGGTATCCTGTCAATTCCTGGAGTCTTGTTCTTTTCCAATTCCTTCAGTGCGGCTTCAACATCATCCTTCAATATCATTGGTTTTTGATCATATGCCACCTCCTGAAATGGATGAAGATCAATCAGTTCTTTTTGGTACAGTGACTCTGTATATTCCTTCCATCTTGTTCTGATGCTTTCTGCATCATTCAATATTTTGCCCATAGGAT
>NW_006921594.1:7900791-7901980 GCF_000298275.1 Orycteropus afer afer
ACATTGTCTGATACAGTGCCAGAAGATGAGCCCCTCAGGTTGGAAGGCATTCAATATATGACTGAGAAAGAACTGCCTCATCAGAGTAGAGCCTACTTTAATGATATGGATAGAGTAGAGCTTTTGGGGCCTCCATTTGCTGGAGTGGCATGACTCAATATGAGAAGAAACAGCTGCAAACATCCATTGAATATCAGAACACGGAATGTATGAAGTATGAATGTAGGAAAATTGGAAGTTGTGAAAAATGAAATGGAACATACAAGATTGATATCCTAGGCATTAATGGGCTGAAATGGACCCATTTTGGCCATTTTGAATCAGATAACCATATGATCTACTATGCTGGAAATGACAAATTGAAGAGGAATGGTGTGGCATTCATCATCAAAAGAATATTTCAAGATCTATCTTGAAGTACTATGCTGTCAGTGATAGAATAATATCCATACACCTACAAGGAAAGCCAGTTAATACTACTAGTATTCAAATTTACACATCAACAACCAAATCCAAAGATAAGGAAACTGAAGATTTTTTACCAACTTCTGCAGTCTAAAATTGACCAAACATGCAATCAAAATGTGCTGATTATCACAGGTGACTGGAATGCAAAAGTTGGAAACAAGGAAGAATCACTGGTAGCTGGAAAATTTAGCCTTGGAGATAGAAATAATGTTGGAGATAACATGACAAAATTTTGCAAGACTAATAACTTATTCATTGCAAATACCTTTTTCAACAACACAAATAGTGGCTATACACATGGACTTCACCAGATGGAGTACACAAGAATCAGATTGACTAAATCTGTGGCAAGAGGCAATGGAGAAGCTCAATATCTTCATCCAAAACAAGGCTAGGAGTTGATTGTGGAACAGACCATCAACTGCTCATTTGCTAGTTGAAGTTGAAGTTGAAGAAAATTAAAGCAAGTCCATGAGAGCCAAAATATGATCTTGATATATCCGTCCTGAATTTAGAGACTATTTAAAGAGTAGACTTGATTCATTGAACAGCAATGACTGAAAAGAAGAGGAATTGTGGGATGACATCAAGAACATCATCCATGAAGAAAGCAAAAGGTCATTAAAAAGACAGGGAAGGAAGAAAAGACCAAAATGGATGTCAGAAGAGACTCTGAAACTTGCTCTTGAGTGGAGAGTAGCTAAAGCAAATGGAAGAAATG
>NW_006921594.1:7902520-7904302 GCF_000298275.1 Orycteropus afer afer
AACATGGCATCAGTATTGGAGGAAGACTCATTAACAACCTACGTTATGCAGACGACACAACTTTGCTCACTGAAAGTGAGGATGCTTGAAACACTTACTGATTAAGATTGAAGACTACAGTCTGCAGTATGGATTACACCTCAATATAAGAAACAGAAGTCCTCCTGATAGGACCAATAAGCAGCATCATGATAAATGGAGAAAAGATTGAGGTTGTCAAAGAATTCATATTGCTTGGTTCTACAATCAACACCAATGGAAGCAACAGTCAAGATATCAGATGGCGCATAGCATTGGGCAAATCTGCTGCAAAAGACCTCTTTCAAGTGCTGAAGAGCAAAAATGTTTCCTTGAAGACTCAGGTGCACTTGACACAAGCCATGGTATTTTTATTCCCCTCACATGTATGTGAGAGCTGGACAATAAATAAGGAAGACCGAAGAAGAGTTGATGCTTTTGAGTTGTGATATTGGTGAAGAATGCTGAAAGTACCATGAACTGCTAAAAGAACTAAGAGATCTATCCTGGAAGAAGCACAGCCAGAATGCTCCTTGGAAGTGAACATGGCCAAACTTCGTGTCACCTACTTTGGTCATGTTGTCAGAAGGGACCATTCCCTGGAGAAGGATATCATGCTTTGCAAAATGGAGGGACAGTGAAAAAGGGGAAGGCCCTCAATGAGATGGATTGACACAGTGGCTGCAATGATGGGCTCAGGCATAGCAAGGATCATGGGGCTGGCACAGGACTGGGCAGTGTTACATTCTGCTGTACATGAGGTCACTATGAGTCAGAGATGACTTGATGGCACCTGACAACAACAACAATGTTATTATTGTTGAAAATAATAGAAACCCTTTTTAGTGGCAGTAAAAGTACAAGTGATAATACAATTTATAAAATATCTAATTTTCACTGAAATTCATTTATAAATGCTGAAGTATGATAGGTTATTTCAGGTAGATAATAATTTTTCATATGAATTTTTAAATAAATGTTCATTGCAGCCCTGGTAAAACATGTGGCCTTAATAGGTGAATTCCTCCTTCAAACTCAAGGGTTAATTTTCCCCTTCTCAATCAGGACCTAATTTTATTTGCTATGTTGTTGTTGTTATTTGCCATCGAGTCGGCCCCGACTCATAGCGACCCCTCCTTGGGTTCCCGAGGCAGTTATCACTACGGAAGTAGGATTGCCCAACCTTCCTTCCGAGGAGTGGCTGGTGGGTTTGAACCGCCAGCCTCCTGGTTAGCAGTCAAGTGCCTTTAGGCACTATGCTAAATTCAGGAGAGATCACTCTTAAAGTATCAAAAGTCTTATTAAGCAAAAGCATGGTCTACATAGTTACTTTCTTTTATCCACTCATCAAACACTAATATAAGCCCACCCTGATGTTACAACAGTGATATCAGCCTGGTCTTTGATATCAAAGGTGATTAAGTGTTCCATAGGTAAGAAGGTAGAGGAAGAGCTGTTTGGGCAGAGTGGACTAATTTGTGTCCTAAATTAGTAACATGTGTTTCCTTTCAAGAAAGTTTTATAAATAATCACTAAAATTGAGGTGAGAGAGTACAATGCATTTTACTTGTGGCTTGAATAAAATCCAGAGTTTTTGTCAGTACATGTGTCATCCAGCCCCTCCTTGTTAGCCTCCCTATTATTCTCCTCACCCGATAGTATTCTGTTTCTGGATACAGTAAACTCATTTATATATCAAAGAAAGACACCGCCTCAAAGATACCAGAAATGTACCCTCTATTATGTCATAAAACATGGATTTCT
>NW_006921594.1:7905882-7906636 GCF_000298275.1 Orycteropus afer afer
TTCTGTATTATCAAAAGGAAGAAGGGGGAAGGGTTGTGAGGGAGATAGTATCTTCCCATTCCCCTTTTCAAGTGCTTTCCTGGAAAAATCCACCCATTAACTTCTATTTTTATCTCATTTGCCACCATCAATGCTAAGAAAGGGAGGCTGGAAGATGCAGTCTTTACTAGACTACTGCCACCATGAAGAAACTGAGAATTCTATTAATGGGATAAAAAAGGAGAGGGAACATTGCTTGTGCCAAGTCACAGTCTCTGCCACACACTACAAACTATGATTTTGTAGCAGAATCTAAACTAGAGAAAGGATTACCCGCTTATCCATCCACCCTTCTATCTCTCCACCTATCCATTCATCCATCTACCCATCCATCCATCCATCCACCACCCATCCATATATTTATCCATTTCTCCATCTATATATCCAGCAATTTATCTTTCCTTTCACAATTCTGAAGTTTAAAGGTTGAGGTATAATTTTTAAAATATATGATTCATATATTTAGGAGAAACTGCTTTGTAATTTTAGTAAGTAATAATATTATATTATGTTTAATGTTGAAACATAACATTAATATCTGAAAAATGAATACACCTATTTATTCCATTAGGGAGCAGTTATAGATGATGGATTTCATTCTGGATATAACAAATTGTCTTTATTAGGCACTTTCATAACACTTTATGTCCTCTGCCCTGCTTGGACAAGTGTGTTTTACAATTGTATATTAGCTCTTCTTGCCAGTAAGTAGTCA
>NW_006921594.1:7907241-7910015 GCF_000298275.1 Orycteropus afer afer
CATTTCTACTTTAGCTACACGTATCATGAAATACTTACCAAAAGTTTAGCTGAAATCAAGATATACTAGTTAGCTGTAGATTTACACTTGCTCCTGGCTATTTTCTTTTCATTTTTCCTAGTGCTCACAAGCCATCTGCATAACACACTTCAATCGTATTTGAACCCTCACACCTGCATGGTATCTCCTAGGTTTCTAATCTCCTCCCAGTGGCTTTATTGCTATCTGTTGGGGATCTCCACCTGGATATCCCTCCAGCATTTCAAACATGTTGTTGTTGTTATGTGCCATCGAGTTGGACCCGATTCATAGTGACCCCCCCTTAGGTTCCCCAGGCAGTATCACTACGGAAGTAGATTGACCCATCTTCCTTCCAAGGAGTGGCTGGTGGTTTGAACCCCCAGCCTTCTAGTTAGCACTCAAGTGCCTTAGCCACTATGCTACCAGAGCTCCCATTTCAAATATAATGCATTTCAAACACAATGCATGCAAAATGGAACTCATGTGTGTGCCACAGCCACGTTCTGTCTAATTACCCACAATATTGCCTCCTTTAGCTAATGATACAATTACCCTTCCAGTCTTCCCAGATCATATTCTTGAGTATTCCTCTTGTCCCCTACTTCCAATCAGTTTTCTAATATCTGTTACATCTGTCCCTATTCTCCAATAGAGTGGTCATTATCTCACTTCAGGTTCTTAGTCCCTTGTGCTTGCACTATTAGAGTAGATGTGTAACTGCTCTTCCTGTCTATAGTCTTTTTGTCCTCTGGTGTATCCTAGACATGCCTGCCACATTAATTTTCCTCAAGCAAACCTCATGTCACCTACTGCTTAGAAACCTCCATGAATCTCCATTAACTAATGAATAACATCCTGACTGTTAAGCCTGGCACTTGTGCCTGGGTCTGGACCCAGTGCTCCTTGCCAGCCTACTGTGTATAGAACCCTTCTGTGTTTCTAAGTCTCCATG
Source organism: Orycteropus afer afer (assembly GCF_000298275.1). Taxonomy (NCBI): domain Eukaryota; kingdom Metazoa; phylum Chordata; class Mammalia; order Tubulidentata; family Orycteropodidae; genus Orycteropus; species Orycteropus afer. The sequence continues at coordinate 7,908,215 of NW_006921594.1, forward strand.
TGATTGTTCACTTTTTTTCCCACCTGTATCTCAGATCATCCAGTAAGGAACTGTGCAAAGGTGTATGAAGTTTGAAAAATGTTTTCTCCTTGCTGTGATGATTCTGATACTTACTTTTACCTCCTTCATTGGCTGAAGATCTTCTTCTGAGATTTAGCATTTCAGCATGTGAACGTTTGGAGACCTTGCCCAATAAACCTTTGCCCTTTCCACAGTGTATATCACCCATGAAATACATACTTCATCCTTTGTCTCTATGGTTTGCATTTTTAGTTGGAAAGCTGTGTTCTTAATGGTCTGACTAGGTTGTCTGTGCCTTCCTTTCATAAATCTATTGCTTCTGTGTCTCTCTAGTCTCTCAGTACTGTGTAAAAAGAGAGTGGAGGTGGCATCTGACCTCCTCTAACTTCACAAGGGAGAGAGAGAATCACCATCAGCATCATCAGCCCCAAGCTTGTTCCTGCAAGGCAGAAGTCAGACATGCCACGACCCTTCAAAGATTTTGCCAATTGAGACCTCAATCATCCCTCCCATGGCACCCTCTGCTTCTCTGTTGGGCGTGATAATTCATTGCAATGGCCACACAGAACTCAGAAATTACTCACAATCATGGGGTTTATTAGTTCAGGTTGAAGAATGCTCAGGATAAAATTCTTCAGTCAGGACAGCCTCCCCTTGGCCATGCCCACGGCATGCCTGTCTTTGGCCCTTGGCCTCTTGGCCTGTCCTCTGCCCTGCTTGGGCAAGTATTACAAACATCTTTCAGCTCTGCCCGTAGGTGCCCAGAGAGACACTCTACTCTTCCAGCCAAGACTCATGCCCCAAAGCAATCAGCTTTCTCATTCTGTAGGCAAGTAAACCTACAACTCTGTATGGTACCAGTCTCTTGGTTCTATTGGTTCCGCTTCCTCTGCTGTCCCTGTCTCTCTGTTGTCTCTCTGCAGTCTCTGCCTCCTCAGGCAGGGATCTTGGGTTCAAAGATGTGCTTCACTCCTGAATCTGCTTTCTTGATGGTAGTGAGATCCCCCTTTCTGCCTCTGGGAGGGCTCATTTTAAGTCTAGTGAGAGGACAAAATTTAACAATCCTCAAATTAGGTCCCATATACTTTATTTGCATTGTCTCACTCCCACAAGGGCCATGCTTACATTATTAAAAAGCTATCCAATCCCTTTGGTGGGCCACAAGCACCTCATATTTGCATAGTCCCACCACCCAGTCATCTAGTGAGAGTCACAAAGAACGATATTAAGTGAGAGTCAAAGAACCATATTAAGTAATTCACCAGATCACAAGCCACCCCTGGTTCTTCTATTTACCTTTCCATACTTGAGAGATTAACTTTCCCTTCCCAATCATTTTAAGTATAAGCACATCCTGTCTCTTTCTCTCATTTCTAGCCCCCATGGGTTGGGTCAACAATGCCTATAGACTCAAGAATCCACAAAACTCCCTGCACTCAGACCAGCCAACCCTTCCTCTCTCATCCCTAGCTTCCATGGGCTGGGCCAACAGGTGCCAATCTCAGCCCTTTTCTTCATGGCTACAGCTACCCCACTTCCACTCATCAGATGGACCCAGGTGGTTATCACAAGCAAGCATTCCAGGCTTTATACTCACAGCCTCCCTTTAACTTCCAGTCCTGGAAGGGGTTTTGGGTGGAGCTCGTTTTTAACCTAAGACCCTAATATTCTATACACAGGGCTACTGTATTCTTTGGGGCAAATCTTAATTCCCTATTTAGCATATCCAATCTAGTATTGGCTGAAGGCGGAGTTACAGTCCCTCTGTAATCTATAATAC
>NW_006921594.1:7914230-7915499 GCF_000298275.1 Orycteropus afer afer
CAAGTAGTTGGTTTACTCCACATCCACACAGCATCTTCCTTTCCCTCCATGGATTATGTTCCTATTTTCTAGGTATCTTCCATCCTCTCTCATAAGTCAGAAGGAAAAGAGGCTCTATCCTGGGGAGCATGTATGGGGCTTGTGAAAGAGCACAAGGTAGAGGAATAGTAAGATAGAGAGGTAGGAAGAAAGAGTATAATATTGTATACATTATTGAATGCTAGTCTGTGCCTTATTTATTCATCATAATAGAAAGTAAACAACTATTTGAATATTTTAAGCATGGGGATGATATGATTAAAGCAAAGTTTTAGAAAATTACTTTGATACCAATATATATATATAACACTTGGGGCAAAACAAGATTAGAATTGGAGTATTTAGTATAGAGTTTACTGTGCTTATCCATGGAAGTGGAAATCAGAAGCTGTCCCTGAATGATGGCAGTGAGAATGGAAAGTACCAGAGGGATTCAAGCAAGGAAAATCTGCAACTAATTAGATATGAGGTTGGTGAAGCAAAGACAGAGTCTAATTATGACTCTAAGGTTGCAGTTAAAGTTGAGCAATAGGAAGATCCCAAAATTGAGAAGCCAGAGTATAACACTCACTTGGGAAACTGACAATGAGCTGATGTGCTGCACACATCATGTTTGTATAATGAGGAAGTTACCCTATGGAGAATATCCAGCCGACCACTGAGAATCAGGTCTGGAGGTTAGGAGAAAGACTGTGGCTGAAAGTTTGGGTTTGAGGGTTGTTGTTAGAATGGTAGGAGTAGAAGACATAGCAATTGATAAGTTCACAAAGAGAAGGCATATAAAGAGAGGAGAGAAATAGAGATGACATAACCTCAGGTAATACCAACATTCAGGAAACAAGGGGGGAATATAGGAAGAGAAGTAGAAAAGTCACATTGGAGAACTTTCTAGGAAGAAGTGATAATCAAAGTTGAATACTACAGAGGAAGATGGAGACTAAAGAGGCCACTGGAGGTATCGGTGAGCTTTAAGAAAGCAATTCTGTTGACTAGTGAAAACATAAATTAGCAGGGCAAAAGGAATGAGTCACTGGTCAGGAACTGGCATCATTTACAATGCAGTGTTATTTTGCTAAGGAATTTTGTACTTCCAATTAATCTTTTCAACAGATATTGAAGAGCTGGGAGAAAATTGTTGTGCCCAGGTTATGAAGGAGATGCTCGGAGAGGAATATGCTAACACACGACAATGCAAATGCAATAGGAAAGTTTATTAGCTAACTTAAGTTA
>NW_006921594.1:7916951-7922471 GCF_000298275.1 Orycteropus afer afer
AAGACATGAATAGACACTTCACCAAGGAGGATATTCATGCGGTCAACAAACATATGAAGAAATGTTCATGATCCTTAGCCGTTAGAGAGATGCAAATCAAAACAACAATGAGATGCCATCTTGCCCCAGCACTAGTAGCAAAGTTTAACGAGACAGAAAATAAAAAAATTGCTGGTGAGGATGTGGAGAGATTGGGACTTTCATTCACCGCTGGTGGGACTGTCAAATGATACAGCCACTGTGTGGAAAGTAGTGTGGCGATTCCTTAAAAAGTTGGAATTAGAAATACCATTTGACCCAGCCATTCCATTACTAGGTATATATCCTGAAGAAATGAGAGCCAGGACAAAAACAAATATATGCACACCCACGTTCATTACAACACTATTTACAATAGACAAAAGATGGAAACAAACTAGGTGCCTATCAACAGAAGAATGGATAACCAAACTATGGTACATATACACAAAGAAATACTATGCAACCATAGAGAGTAACGTAGAATGTGCAACACATTGCATAATGTGGATGAACTTGGAGGACATTATGCTGAGTGAAATAAGTCAATCACAAAAGGACAAATATTGTATTAGTCTCTTATTGTAAAAAGTCCAGGAAAGTTTTATATATGGAAGGAAATTTTCTTTATTGGCTATCAGGGGTGGGATGGGAAGGGAGAAAGTGCTGTTAGATAGGTAAAGACAAGTATTGATTTGGGTGAAGAGAAAGACAATGTACCAAATGTGAATGATCAACACAGTGTCGTTGAGGAAGAGGAAGACATAGAGAGGTGCATGGGAGGTACAGACAACAAAGATGAACCCTTTCACATATGTTGTTGTTGTTATATGCCCTCAAGTCGGACCCGACTCATAGTGACCCCTCCTTGGATTTCTGAGACAGTATCACTATAGAAGTAGATTGCCCAACCTTCCTTCCAAGGAGTGGCTGGTGGGTTTGATCTGCCAGCCTTCTGGTTAGCAGTTAAGTGCCTTAGGCACTACTCTACCAGGGTGCATACAGTACTGCATTGTCAGTGAAGGCAAACATTGATCTATGGGTAGACAGATGGGTGGGCAAGCTGAACAATTAGATATGTCTCTGCAGTGGGGAGGGTGCCCATTACCACATAGAGAGTTGGCAGGCAATGTTTCTACACATGTATTTGTGTGGTCTGTAAGAATTCCCAGGTATATAGTAGAGCTGGAGCTCTGGTAGCATAGTTCCTAAGGCACTAGACTGCTAACCAGAGGCTGGTGGTTCAAACCCACAGCCATTTCTCAGAAGGAAGATGGGGCAATCTACTTCCATAGTGATACTGCCTCGGAAACCCAAGGAGGGGTTGCTATGAGTTGGGTCTGACTCAATGGCACATAACAACAACAACAACAACATAGTAGAGCTGAAAAGGGACAAGGTTGTAACCACTTCTTGGCCACAGCCAGCTACCCAGAGGGAGAAAGTAGTTGTACCTGTAGGCCCAGGACCTTAGTCACAGGAGACATGAAACTCAATTGGCATAATATACTACACAAAAACATTGTTCCACATCCTACTTGGCGAGTAGTGACTGAGATCTTAAAAGCTTACAAGCAGCCATCTAGATGAAATGATGGGTCTCTCCTCATCCAGAGCAAAGAAGAATGAAGAAAATGAAAGATGCATGGAAACAATTAGTCCAAGCAACTGGTACACCATGCGATCCCCAGCCTATATGACTATGAGACCAGAACTAGATGGTGCCTGGCTACCACTGTCAACCACTGGGAGGGGGATCTATGTAGGAGATCCTGGATAGAGTATGAGAACAATGTGGAACAAAACTCAAACTCATTAAAAAAAAAGAAAAGAAAAGAAAGAAAGAAGAAGGGCCCAGATTTGCTGGTCTGATAGAGCCTGGTGGAACCACTGAGACTATGGCCCATAGCTTCCCTTCAGATCTGGAATTGAACCCACTCCTGTGGCTTCCGGCCAAATTGAAGACAGGCGTATGAGCTGATCATTTACATTAGGTAGATACAGTCCTTGGAGAGATCAATCATAGGAGAATAGAAGGGGTGTATGTGCACAGGGAGACAGCTTGGGGGGCAAGAGTGCATGAAGTGATGGACACAGAGAAGAGGTAACTATGGGGAAGAAGTAGGAGAGGAGCTGTTGCATTGTGGTAAATTGTAGTCAATGTCATGAGACAAAGTGTATGTAAGCTTTTGTATGGAAAGTGAATTTTCTTTCACTTTCACCCAAATCACAATAAAAATTAAAAAAAAAAAGAAAAGAAGAAAGAAAGAAAGACGATGAGTGCTCCCATTCAGCAGTGAAGCCACAGGGCAAAGCTACCTCACTCTCTAGGCTGAAGCCCTTACCGTTTAATATTATCCCTGCTTTGATAAAGCATCAAGAGTTTTAGCAGTAAATCTCAGCTTCATGCAGTACTGAGACTAATCTAAATATATCATAGAACAGAATTGTTCTATGAAAAGTTAAAATAATTTAAAAGTAATTTCCAAATTAGAGCTAGCACTTAATTATTTGAGTCAGAGGAGTAAAGTCAAGCATAAGCTGTAGCTGTGGATAATCTCAAGATAATTTGTAACTTGGCTCTGGGAAAAGTAAATTTGCCTCTATAATCCTATTTTCCTACTATTAAAATTACCAACATTTTCCCAGGCATGTATTACCAATGCAGAGAAAGGAGATATAATTTAGAATTACTCAATGTAATTGAGGAAATACCAATTTAGAATATGAAAATTTATTATAAATAACCCTCAAACAAGTATTCCATTGTTGTTGTTGTTGCTATGTGCCATCGAGTCGGACCCAACTCATAGCGACCCCTCCTTGGGTTTCTGAGGCAGTATCGCTATGGAAGTAGATTGCCCTATCTTCCTTCGGAGGAGTGGCTGGTGGGTTTGAATCGCCAGCCTTCTGGTTAGCAGTCAAGTGCCTTAGGCACTATGCTAGGAGAACTTCTATTCCATAGTTAACCATAAGAAATTTCATATGTTTATAGTTGTCTTACCAATATTTACCTTATTTCTGTTATGTCATCTGTAATGTGAATCACCTGTCATTTTATAAATTTTAATTTAAGCCATCTTTTGCTATTAACTTTTAGACAAGAATTGTTTATATACATTTATAAGCAGAAAGCTAAATGTTATTCACTCTTATTTCAGCCTTAGTCACACTAATTTCAGACTATTGAAATTAGCTTATCTTATACACAACAGAGCAGCACTGGTAGCTCGGTGGTTAAAGCACTCCACTGCTAACCAAAAGGTCAGCAGTTCAAACCCAGCAGCTGCTCCAAGGGAGAAAAATGCAACAGTCTGCTTCTGTAAAGATTTACAGTCTTGGAAACCCTGTAGTACCATTCTATTCTGTCCTATAGGGTCGCTATGAGTCAGAATTGACTTGAAAGGAGTTGGTTTTTGGAATACAGAACATCCCTGCTCCTGGCATTGTTCTGCCATAATCTTTATTGATTGAACATTGAATAGCCCTCAACAGACTCTTCTAATTAATTCCTGTAATCAAAGTACAAAAGCAATATAACTATTATTTATAGGAACACAAAATCTTTTTTTTTTTTTTTTTAAATCACATAGGTAATAGAAAGCATAAAACCTGGAGTAACACCATTAATTTAATTCCCCTTAGCACATTGACAATGAGGTGTATATATTCAGGGACTTAATGCAAGAACTGACATTGGAACAATATGCTTTTAACTTGCTCAGTGTCCCTATGTTATCGGTCATTAAACTTCCTTCACTAACAAGGTACCTTCTCAAGAGGGCACCTAGATTCTTCACAAATAATAAAGTAGCAAAAATCCATCTATTATTTTCCATTTCTTTTCTTTTGTTTTAATTTATTCAGTAGTGAGCCTGATAAAAAGTAAATAAATAGATCCTTATATTTTAGACTGAAAAATGTATTGTCCTTCTTCATAAATAGTCTATCCATATTAGCCATTTTAATAGCATTTTTGTTCCACATAGGCTGTTTATTTCTGATCAATATAGTTTTAAAAGTTTGTGAGATTCAAAAGAGGAAGTTTGGGTGAAAATCTACTAAAGAAATATCTGATTCCTGGAGGACTTCCGGTAAGATGGAGGAATAGGCAGACAAACTACACAGACCCTCTTCAACAAAGAAAAGAGAAAACAATTGACAGATACAGAAGAGAATCCTGGAGCCTTGAGCTTTGAAAGGAAGTATACAGAAGTGGAGTAGGCATCAACTAGTGGAAAAACCTGAATGAAAACTGTTCATACAGAGATGGACAGAGCTGTGGACGGTCAGCTACTCTGATGGGACCAACAGCCTGAATATTTCCAAGTGGTGTTGGGACCTGAGAATTGACCTAAACATCAGCCCTGGTCACCAAGGGCTGGAAGGACAACTGCACTTGTGGCCTATGACTAGTAAGGGAAACAGCAAGGAGGGAGATAACCTGAGCTGTGGACTTTCAGCAGTCTGGAGGGTGCAGCCATTTTGATTGTTTACAAGCAGTGGCCATTTTGTAGATATTTTGTATATATTTTGTGTATTTAAAGTGACTGAGGGCACAGTCATTTTGAATGTTTACAAGCAGTGGCCAGTTTGGATATATAAATTGACCAAGGGTGCAGCTATCTTGAATATTTACAAGTTGAGCAACCATTTTATATATTTAAAGTGACAGCATTCTCATTCAGATTCCAGGGACCTAAGAATAGGCTCCATTTGCTAAGATGGTAGGGACATATGGGAGGCTGACCACGGGAAAGGAGACAGGTGGTGAGTGTGTAAGTGCTGCCAACTAGTGAACAGAGGAGCACAGTACACTGCTTACTTAGATAACATCCAAAGAAAACAAAAACTGTGGGCAAGTCACTCCAATGTGCAATTGCCAATTAAATATAAACACAAAAATATAGTAATGTCTCGGAGACAACAGAGCATCACAGTCCATACAAAGAAGCAAGAGAAACAAGGGACCAGGATACAGACACAGAACACCTCTCTGAGGAAGAAGCAGCATTGGAACTCCCTAATAGGGAATTCAAAAGAATTATGTTTAGGTACCTTCAATGGGTTGAGAGACAGATCAAGGAAAACAATGACAAAATTAAGGAAAACACAGAGAAAACCCTAGAAGAGTTTTGAAAGACAATTCAAGAACAAAATGACAAAATAAATGAAAAATAAATGGTACAAAATCTACAGATAGAAATCCAGAAGATTAACACTAAATTTTCAGAAATAGATAAAACATTGAATGGGCACAGGAGTAGAATTGGGTCAATGGAAGACAGAATTAGTGAGATTGAAAACAAATACCTGACTAATTCTTTGGAAAAGGATCATTCAGAAAAAAGATCAAACAAAATGAAGAAAGCCTAAAGATCATGTGGGATACCATCAAAAGGAATAACCTACATGTAATTAACATTTCAGAACAGGAAGAAACAAAACCACAGAGAAAATTGTCAAAGATTTGTTGGAAGAGAATTTTCCTGGTATGTTGAA
>NW_006921594.1:7924431-7927357 GCF_000298275.1 Orycteropus afer afer
TCAAATCCACCAGCCACTCCTCAGAAGGAAGATGGGGCAATCTACTTCCGTAGTGATACTGCCTCGGAAACCCAAGGAGGGGTCGCTATGAGTCAGACCTGAGTCCATGGCAGTTGGTAATCTCAATACACTTGACTGCTAACCAAAAGGTTGGCGATTCAAACCCTCCATACACTCCACAGAATGAAGTCTGGGCAATCTACTTCCATAAAGATTTACCACCTTGGAAACCCAGAGGGAGTTGCCAAGAGTCGGAATCGACTCAATGGCAGTGAGTTTTGTTTTCTTTTTTAAATATCAATGCCAAACTTCTTACAAACTGAGAGGTGCAACTCTAATTACACATTAGTCTCACAAGCTCTGGTTTATGTGTGTGTGTCATTTCTCAAATAAGTGTATTGATTCTTGCACATAATAGCATTATGCCAGAAATGCTATGCTCTTCCAGGTAACTGTCCTTTGTCTTCTTATGTTCTTCTCCTTCCCTAGACAGGCACTTGCTTTCCCATGGGTACAAATGGATAACTCCTTTATCTCAACTTTCTGCTTTGCACTCTTGCCTGAACTTTTGCACAGCATTTCCACTTGCATGCAGGATGTGGCATTCAATAGGAATCTCGGACTGAATGATCCCAAACTGAGCACCTTTTCCCCAAAATCTGCTGCTCCTACTCTTTTCTTAGTGGCATTACCATATTTCTAGGCAGGTGAGAAATGAGTCATCTACACCACCTCATCTGTCTCCATGTCCAATCATTTGCCAAGTTGTATCTAATCTATATCCACGTGGTCTCTAGTTTCATTTATTTATTTATTCATTCAACAAACATCTTTTGACTTTCTTTCTACTGTCATGCCCTGCATTGGGAATACAAGACAGTGTGCAAGTCAAGAGGCTCACACCTAATGAAAGAGAAAAACCTAAATAAATCATCATGGTATGATATGATAATTATTAGTTATTATAAATATGTACAGGCTACTGTGACTAGGAAGAGGACAGGGAGAGTTCCAGGAGGAATTGACACCTAAATTACATCTGGAAGGGGTGACAAGGCGTTATCTAGGAAAAGAAGAGAAGTGGACCTTCTGGAATGCAGCACATGCAGCATGTGCAAATGTGCAGAGGTCTGATAGAGCTGGCTTTCTCAGATGGTTCTGTGTACAAGTTGATGGATGGTGAGGCATGAAGCAGAGGCTAGAAAATTTGGGTTGCACTTCCAAAGTATCCTTTTTTTCTTTTTCTCCTATCTGGGATCATAGCTCCTGCATGCACCATTAAAGATCTCTCCTAACTGTTCTTTTGATTGCCAGTCTTGCCTTTTCTAGTCTGTCTTTAGGTTGCAGTCAGAGGTAGCTTCCCAAATTACAGTTCAGAACCTGTCTCTCTTCCTAATCCTTCAATGACTTGAATCATTCCCCAGATAATTTCTTATTTCTTGTGATCTCTGCTTCTGCAAAACATATCCCATGGTTCAGGGTTCTGACAATTGTCTTCCCCTCTGAGTTGAAGCTCTTTAAGGCAAGAGTCTGTGTCTCATATGTCAGCAGACTTAGAGCACCTTGTCCTATGCTTTACACCTAGTAGGCCTTTGCATAGTTGTGTTGAGTGAAAGGTGTGCACTTTCAAGCCTTCCCACATTTCTTTCTTCTCCAAGGTCTTTGAGGCATATCAACATGACCTTCTCATTGCTGTAATAAGCACTGACTTTCTTGCCACTGCCAGCAAATCTTCCTTACAGCCCAGTGGTTTGAAACATGACCTGCTGCTACAAATCAGCAACAGTTCCCAAACAGAGTGGCAGAGCTGTCTATAAACCTGACTGTGCAGTGTGTGTTTGTCTGTCTCCCAAGAAAATGAAAAAAAGCAAACTCACTGTCATTGAGTCAGATACAACTCATAGTAACCCCTCCTTGAGTTTCTGAGGCAGTATCACTACAGAAATAGACTACCCAATCTTCCATTTGAGGAATGGCTGGTGGGTTTGAACCGCCAGCCTTCTGTTTAGCAGTCAAATGCCTAAGGTACTATGCCACCAGAGCTCCTTAGAAAATGAAACACCTTGCTTTTCTCTAGGGAAAGAGGAGGTTTAGAAAGCATCAGTGTAAGCCACTTGCCAAATCCTGCAATTCCCAGGACTCTTCACCTATTTCACTGCAGGTGTACTGAATAGGACTTTGAATGAGGACATACTGTAGGGTTTGAATTCAAGCTAACTGCATGACTGTGGACAGTATTTGTAGGCCTCAGTTTCCTCAACTGGGGAATTGGGACTTAGACTTAGTTTTCAATATCCTTATAAACATTATTTTACCAGTATTTTCAAGGTGTGTAACAGTCAAGTATATTGGTTGCAAATAACACAAGTGCATCATAATTTTTTTCCCCCATCTTGATTAGGGAAAAAAAGAAAAAGCCACTGGAAATATATTGTCTAGCTCACAGAATCAATGGGGAAGACTTAAAACTAGAGTAGGGAATTTGGTAGTTAGCAACATAGGATACCATGTCACATCACAGGAAGAGTGTGGTGAGGATGGTAGTTGGTGTCACCAGACACTACCAGACACTCACATCTCTGCCCATATTTTCTGACTGAGCCTGTAACTTTGTGCCACTCTCTCCATGTTCATAATCCCAGGTGTGGGTATCTGATTGACTGTGCACAGGTATCTTCTCCATAGCTGCTGGGAATGGAGAGAAGGACTATCTACACCATTCAGCTTGGGGAGAAGAGAGTGGAAGAGGGATTGCCCCTGACCAAAACTCACACAGATATGAAAACGTGATTAAGGCCAGTGGCATTCAAGTGAGCTATGCCCATACCTGTCTTAATCTTATAGAAATATATCCTGCTTCACCATGTGCATCTTTAGAATTTCAAGCACCCAGTAGATATTTCTTCATAGTAGTCAGTTTTGCTGG
>NW_006921594.1:7927611-7929221 GCF_000298275.1 Orycteropus afer afer
TACAATTATGGTTCTGACCACTTGAAGTGTTGTTCCAGGGTGAGGAGAAGAGCAGAATGGATCGGATCACTAATTTTGACTGATCATCCTTGATAGGTGTATAGCAATAGTTTAGGACCAGAAATTATTTCCAGCCAGAAACAATATAAAATAGATCTTGTATATTTGTTGTTGTTGTTATGTGCCATCAAGTCGGACCCGACTCATAGTGACCCTCCTTGGGTTTCTGAGGCAATATCACTATGGAAGTAGATTGCCCCATCTTCCTTCCAAGGAATGGCTGGTGAGTTTGAACCTCCAGCCTTCTGGTTAGCAGTCAAGTGCCTTAGGCACTACGTTACTAGAGCTCCCTATCTTGTATATAAAAAACACAATTGAATGAAGTGGTGTCCTATCTAATCATGCCCCAAGGTAATCTAAGTTCTCACCATTAGAGTAAATGAGCTCTCTAGAAGATTGCGTATGAGACATCACCTTAGTCTTGAACTGCCAGCCTTCTGGTTAGCAGTCTATTTGAATTCTGATTCTGCCTTTTTGAGGGAACCTACTGTTGTGAACATTGTCCATTATGATTCTCAGAGTTTCCTGTGGTACAATCTATGTGAGGAATTTCTTACAGAAATTAGAGAAAATCTTAGCTTTCCTTGAAATTTTGAAAGTTTCCTCCTTTTATATGAGGTCTGTGTAAGTTGGCACGTTCCCTTCTTCACTTTGATTCTCAGATGGTTAAGTACCAGACGTGGTGCTATTCACAGTTACTATATAGTGCCTAAGACATCTGACTGCTAACCAGAAGACTGGTGGTTCAAACCCACCAGCCACTCCTTGGAAGAAAGACTGGGCAATGTATTTCTGTAGTGATACTGCCTCAGAAACCCAAGGAGGGGTTGCTGTGAGTCGAATCCTACTTGATGTTAGTGAGTATCTTGGTCCTCACTTTTTGGTTGTCACTTTTGCTTATTTTCTCTTTGCCCTACTTGTCTATTCTGTAAGCCTCCTTTCTTCCTTTGTAAAAGGAGGGAAAAAGTGAGGGGAGGAGGTAGAGATAGCTATATAGAGACTGGGTACTGTGTACCCACCCAAATGAAGGGAGATAAGCAGAGGAGTTGCTGGAAATGGATATCAGATACCTTGTGGCCCAAAGACAGGAGCTCTGGTGGCATAGTAGGTAAGGCATTTGATTGCTAGCCAGAAGGTTGATGGTTCAAACCTACCAGCTGATTTGCAGGAGGAAGATGAGGCAATCTACTTCTGTAAAGATTTACAGCCTTGGAAACCCAGTGAGGGTTGTTATAAGTTGGAATTGACATGATTGCAGTAGATTTTTTATTTTTGTGGCCAGAAGACTCCTCTTATCAAAGGGAATCTAGTCCTTCTCCCTGTTACCCCCTGCATACTTGGTCTAAACTCAAAAACCAAACTCACTGCTGTCCAGTAAAATCCAACTCATAGCGACCCCTACTTGGGTTTCTGAGACAGTATCACTACAGAAGTAGATTACCCAACTCTCCTTCTGAGGAGTGGCTGGTAGATTTGAACCACCAGCTTTCTGGTTAGCAGTCAAATCCCTTAGGCACAACACCACCAGAGCTTCCCATGTTGTTGTTGTT
>NW_006921594.1:7931006-7931747 GCF_000298275.1 Orycteropus afer afer
AACAATGTATAATCAAGCATATTAACATTTCTACAGTAAAAATTATAAATAGATACACTTCATGGGATAAATAAAGACTAGAATTTTATAACAAGGCAAGTCACGATTTGCTATCATAGGGTTACAAAAATCTATGTTTTGTTTTTTTTGTTTTTTTATTTTTTTTTTTTTTTTGAGGTTTTTGGGTTTTGGAATTACAGAGAATGTATTGTGGACTTGTATTATTATGTTGTCAGGAAGAAAGGTATTCTTGTCTACAGGAAATATTCCTAAGGACAAGGACTCTTGCTGTTGTCAGTTTAGAGAGGAGGGACGGAGGAGTGCTGGGTTTCTCTAGATGCTGACACATTGGCAGAACTAACATTCCAAAGGGGTGGTGATCCTAGATGGGGCTGTGGAGGTAGTTAATTCCTCACATAGCATATTTTCACTTCGTGTCACCACTACCCCTGGGCCCTTTACCTTGTCTGCTACTTCTTCTTTATCTTATTTTTCCATATTCCCAGAGCCTCTCTGCTCTGCTCCTCCATTCCTGAGTATTTTTTTGCTTACCAAAGCTTAGATGTGTAGAAATGTAGTGTTTGTTTTCATTTGCGTCTGTACAATTCTTTTGCACATGCCCCTGAAAACCAAAGCTTTGCTCTTCTTTGTCTGTCTTCGAGTAGATGCTCATCATTACTCATTTAGAATGTTGTTGTTTGTTGTTATGTGCCATCAAGTCGGCCCCAACTCATAGCGACC
>NW_006921594.1:7932907-7933534 GCF_000298275.1 Orycteropus afer afer
CCCCTGGCAACCAACAAAGAAAGTTTCCCTCCATATATAAACCTTTCCTTGACCCTCCACAACAATGAACTAGTACTATATTTGTCCTTCAGTGATTGACTTATTTCACTCAGCATAATGTCCTCCAAGTTCATACATGTTATGCTGTGTTTTGCAGACTCTACGTTGTTCTTTAGTGCTGCATAGCATTCCATTATGTGTATGTACCATAGTTTGGTCATCCACTCTTCCGATGATGGATACATAGGTTGTTTCCAAATTTTTGCTGTTATAAATAGTGCTGCAATGAACATGAGTGTGCATATATCTGTTCCTGTCCTGGCTTTCACTTCTCTAGGATATATATCTAGTAATGGGATTGTTGGGTCAAATGGTATCTCCAATTCCAGCTTTCTAAGGAATTGCCATATTGCTTTCCACAGTGGTTGTATCACTTCACAGTCCCACAAGCAGTGTATGAGAGTCCCAATCTCTCCATATCCCTGCCAGCATTTGTTATTTTCTGTCTCGTTGAACCTTGCCATCAGTGCTAGGGTGAGACTGTATCTCATTGTTGTTTTGATTTACATCTCTCTGATGGCCAATGATCGTGAGCATCTCTTCATGTATTAGCTGCCCACCTGAATA
>NW_006921594.1:7933658-7934979 GCF_000298275.1 Orycteropus afer afer
TTGCTATTGTTTTAGTATTTGCTAAATATTTGTGCTGGTGCTCTTTTTTATTTTGATGTGAAGGTTTATCATTTTTCTTTGATGTTACCCTGTGATTTATAGTTTTCTTTCCAAGTTTAGAACAGTCCGTTCTATCTTGTAGTTGTCTTGATTTCCCTTCCATCTAGAAGTTCTGTAATGACACAGTTTTTTCCATCTTTTTGTTTTGTAGTTGTCCTCATTTGTCAATTGATGTCTCTGGTTCCCTGTTTGAAATCTTGTAAGCTTATTTATTTGGATATTTCCATTGCTGGGTTGGTTTCTGGGTTATATCATCATGTGTGTTAATGGTCCGTGGTTGTTGACTGTTGTTGCTTCTCCATCCAAAGGACTCCCTTTAGCATCTCTTGTAAGTTTGCTCTGGTTTTAACAAATTCCCTTACTTTCAGCTTATCTGGAAAGGTCCTAATTGCACCAACATATTTGAGGGACAGTTTTGCTGGGTACATAATTCTTGGTTGGAAATTTTTCTCTTTCAGGGTTTTATATATACCATCCCATTGTCTTCTCGTGTGGTTTCTGCCGAGAAATCTGAGCTTAGTCTTATTGGTTGCTCCTTTTAGGTAACTTTTCATTTTTCCCATGCTGCTCTCACCATTCTTTCTTTGTCTTTGGTTTTGGTGAGTTTGATGATGATATGTCTTGGTGATTTTCTTTTGGGGTCTATCCTATTTGGGGTTCATTGGACTTTCTGAATGGATACATTCTCATCTTTCATCATACTAGAAAATTCTCTTCCAACAAATCTTGGACAATTTTCTCAGTGGTTTTATTTGTCTCTTCCTGTTCGGAATTCTGATTACACATAGGTTATTCCTTTTGATGGTATCCCACATGAACCTTTTCATTTTGTTTTGATCTCTTTTCTGATTTATCCTTTTCCAAAGAAGTGTTCAGGTATTTGCCTTCAATCTCACTAATTCTGTCTTCCATTGATTCAATTCCACTCCTTTGCCTATTCAATGTGTTATCTAATTCAGGTAAGTTAGTACTAATCTTCTGAATTTCTGTATGTAGATTTTGTATCATTTCTAATTTTTCATTTATTTTGTCATTTTGTTCTTTTATTATCTTTTGAAATTGTTGCAGGTTTTTCTCTCTGTTTTCTCCAATTTTGTCAGTGTTTTCCTTGATCTGTCTCTCAGTCCTTTGAAGATACCTAAATATAATTCTTTTGCACTCCTTATCAGGGAGTTCCAATGCTGCTTCTTCCTGAGGGATGTGTTTTGGGTCTGTATACTGGTCTCTTGTTTCTCCTGCTTTATCTTGCTTCTTTGTGTGG
>NW_006921594.1:7937227-7938178 GCF_000298275.1 Orycteropus afer afer
TACAACCCTGACAGACACCATTGCTGATTTTAAATCATAAAGTGTCCCCTTGTTCTGTTTGAATGACAGCCTCTGGATCTATGTACAGGCTCCTCATGAGCACAATTAAGTGTTCTGGAATTCCCATTTTTTGCTATGTTATCCATAATTTATTATGATCCACACAGTTAAATGCTTTTGTATAGTCAATAAAACACAGGTAAACATCTTTCTGGTATTCTTTGCTTTCAGCCAAATCTATCTGACATAGACAATGATATCCCCTCTTCCTTGTTGTCTTCTGAATCAGGCTTGAATTTCTGACCATTCTCTGGCAATATACTGCTGCAACTATTTTAATTTTTGTCAGCAAAATTTTACTTGCATGTGATATTAATGATATTGTTCAATATTTTCCACATTCTATCTAATCACCTTTCCTTGTAATGGACACAAATATGGATCTCTTCCAGTCAGTTGGCCAAGTAACTGTTTTCCAAATTTTTTGGATAAAGCAGTGAGCACCTCTAGTGCTGCATCAATTTGTTACAATATCTCATTGGGTATTCTGTCAATTCCTGAAGCATTGTTTTTCAGCAATTGCTTTAGTATAGCTTGGTCTTCTTCCTTCAATATCATCAATTCTTGATCGCATGCTACCTTGTGAATGGTTGAACATTGATCATTTCTTTTTGGAACAGTGACTCTGTGTATATTCCTTCCATATTCTTTTGGTACTTCCTGTATCATTCAAGATTTTACTTACTAAATCCTTCAATATCGCAGCTCAAGGCTTGAATTTTTTCTCCAATTCTTTCAGTTAAGAAATGCTAAGTGTGTTGCTCACTTTTGGTTTTCTAGCTCCAAGTCTTTGCACATTTATAATACTTTACTTTGTATTATGGAACTGTCCTTTGAAATCTTCTCTTCACCTCTTTTATCTCACCACATCTTTCATTTGCTTTAGGTACT
>NW_006921594.1:7939168-7941704 GCF_000298275.1 Orycteropus afer afer
GCATTACATGTGTATGTGTTTTAAATTCCATTTTAGTCCCTTTAAAAATTATTTTGAGACTATATGCATTTCTTTGGTAGGAGTAGTTTGCTGCCTATCCATTGTGGCACTTCATTAGTAATTGTGGAAGCCCTAATATCACTTAATATTGTTTTATAAAGAGTTGTACATATTTCTGTTAAGGTAGATTAGGGAGTTTCTTTGATGCACAGATCATAAAATACAGCATTTCCAAATTTAAGCTTTCCTTCATAATCAACATTTACTTATTCAATCTATGTTTATTGCTGAAGAGTAATTTCCAATCTGTGCAAAACACTGTGCTAAGTTATAAGGCAGAAAAAGTAAGATCAAGCCTCTGTCCCCAGAGATACTCTAGAGTCTAAAATATAGACCTTTTAAGTTGGCAAACTATGGCCCTCAGGCCAAACAAAGCCAGTTGCCTGCATTTGTAAGTAAAGTTTTCTATTGAAATAAACTTTCTATTTGCTTATGTATTGTCTGTAGCTGCCTTTGTGCTGTAACAGCAGAGTTGAGTACTTGTGGCAAAGACCATAATGCCTGAAAGAACTAAACTGTGTCATATCTGGCCCTTTACAGAGAAAGTTTGCAGACTATTGCTGTAGACATTTAAACATAAATCATGAAATAATATGAAAGGAGAGAAGCAGAACATTGTTGGGAGATGGAGCATGATTTTGGACCATGCCAATTTCACATCCTGGTTCTATTGCTTATCTGGATTGCAAACTTGGCTTTCTCTGAGCCTTCATTTCCATTTCTGCAAAATTGAACAAGTATTACCTATATTACATGCTTATTGTAAGGAGTAAAAGAGATAATAAATATGTAAAGCACTCAGAATATAACATAGGCAATAACAACTGAGTATCACAAAGATTTGATACCTAGAGAGGAGGCCATATGTCCTGGGGCTGCATTGATGTAACCTCCTTTCCAGCTTAATTATGAATAGCCTTCTTTATTTTTTACTATCCCAATTTGGATGATAAATTACATGGTCACACTATCATAGAGAATTTCTAAAGTTCCATTTTAAAATTCTCATTTTAAAAGATGAGGAGCCGAATCTATTTAAGAACTCTAAACATTGTGATAAGAAAGTAAAATAAATAAATAAATAAACTTTTTACTTTATATTGGCTGTTGCTGACCTAACCACAAAAATACTGTGGTTCCCATTATTACTGATCTTCGTTTCCCTAAGCAAGATACATGTATTAACCCAATGAGCTTCCTAACTCTAATGAATGGGACTTAGAAGTAAATGAACCAATAAGAGGATAGTTGGTTTGTGGATATGACAGCCTGGTGCTCAGTGGCCCATTGAGGAGTGGTCCTGCTTTTAATGGAATGGAGGAAGATCCAGGAGGAGGAAAACTATAAAATGTCTATAAAAGATGTGACCACCACTGTTCTTCATTTCCTTATCTGGATAAGGTGCTGGGGTCTAGATCATTGGGTTCCCCTATAAGCAAGCACCTGAAGGTAAGGATCATTGGCAGATAAGTTGTGATCTAAGCAGGGCCATTACCTAAACACCCTCCACCAGGCTTTTACATTCCAAATGAAAATAAAAAGATTATAGCTGTATAATCCCCTGTAGTTGAAGATCAGAGGTCAAGGGAAAAAGAGGTTGTGCTACATTTGCTTCTTTATTTACTTAACTGAAACATAACTTCTTTTCCTTTTTAAAAACCAACACCAGACTTTGATTCCTTGAACAAGCAGGAACAAATAGAAATAGGATGGAGTAACTGGTAAGACTCTATGGCAGGGTTAGGATGGAGTTGGGTCTTTCATGAGAGTTGGTGGGAGTATGAGGAAGAGGATTAGAAATTGGGGGCACATAATGCTTGAAGGTGAACATGGACATGTCCTGTTGCATATTCTGTGGAGAGGCCTTAGAGTAGAGCATTCATACTGAAAAATAATGAAGATAGTTTGGAAAGACATGATTGCGAAGAGCCTTAAATATCAGAAAGTTGACTTATTTCTTTAAGCTTCGGGAAATTAGTACTTGTTTGGAAACAACTTTCAAAGTTTCAATATTATTCGTGTTTTATTTGACGTTTGAACATAGTTTCAGGTGATTTAATATTGCAGAACAAATATCAGTAGACTGCTACTTTGTTTATGTGGAAATTTTTCTCCTAATGCTGCTAAGTAAATTTATCAAAGATAGATTTTATTTTTTAGTAGCTCAGATAAAATGTGTTTATTTTTCTTGTTTTAAAAATATTTCAATCAAATGAACTTGAAAGATTCTTTGCTTCATCCTATTTCTCACATTGTTCCTCTTCTGATCCTGGCTCTAGATTTAAACATCTTTCTCAAAGGATCTTTGCTCCTACTAAGAATCTTCTTCCTCTGTTATCTTCTTTCCTTAGTTTTTCCCTCTACCCCACTCTGTCCTCTTTTGCTTTTGCTGGTCCTTATCTTACCCTTGAAACTCTTCCCTTAAGAGAGGGTGTCCTACAGCCAAAAAAAGGAGGGTAGCTAGGTAGCTTGTAGG
>NW_006921594.1:7942774-7943684 GCF_000298275.1 Orycteropus afer afer
TTAAGCATTTGCACCACACACAGTTACTTTTAAAGATATAATGGTGGTTAATACTAATTTGTTGTTGATGATGATGAGGTGCACAGTCAAACAGTGTGTGACTAGTGCTCTACATCAGTGGTTTCTAATTTGTGGACACAAGGTCCTCCCACTCTTCCCTAGAGACAGCAGTTTATTGTAAGAGGCCCATTAATACAGGTGGATAAACCCAATGAATACACATTAACAGTACAGTGATCCACTAAGGGTTTAAAATAGTTTGTTTAATTTGTTTTTAATGTATTTAAAAATATACTGTAAAAGTCATTTCCTTTTACAGAAAATATTGTAAGTCATTGAAGGAAATGAAAACAGAGACTCAAAAGAAGTAGGAGAGAGGAGAATCGGGACTCAGTAAAACATTACATTGGTGGATCAGTCAAAGTGCTTAACCTATTGTAGGAAAAAAAACAAAAAAGTTGTATGTGCTTAAAATCCCTCTCTCTTTTTAATAACAAAAATATTTTCCCTTCATACATATTTCTTTGTTTTCTGCTTTTATAAGTGAGTATTGGGACATTTCACTGAACTAACTGGCTTCCAGCAAAGAGCTCCTTTTTGTTCATGTGCATTTCATTTTGACGAAGCTGTTTGCATCAGGAAAGGATGGGGACTTAGCAGTAGAGAGAAAGACTGTAATTAGGGTGACCACATCCTGGTTTGCCAGAACAGTCCTTTTTTACCCTTTCTCTGACTTATTAAAATAGCACCCCTCTTTGACTATCAGAAGTATCTTGTTTGGATGATAAATTACATGTTGTTGTTATTGTTATGTGCCATCGAGTCATCTCCGACTTCCAGAGACCTTATGTACCACAGAATGAAACACTGCCTGATCCCATGCCAACCACATGGTCCATATTGCACCTGA
>NW_006921594.1:7950104-7954317 GCF_000298275.1 Orycteropus afer afer
CCCATCTCATACTTGTTAGCTGGCATGGAGTCAGCTCCCACTCATGGTGACCTTATGTACAGCAGAATGAAACATTGCTGAGTCCTGCCTCAGCCTCGTAATTGCCAACATGTTTGAGTCTAGGGTTGCAGCTATTATGCTAGTCCATCTCACTGAGGCTCTCCCTCGCCCTCATTAGCCCTCTGCGTCACCAAATATGATGCCATCCTCTAGCAATTGGTCCTTCCAGATGACATGTTTAAAGCAAATATGTCAGACTGCATTCTGTTGTGATCCACAGGGCTCATCCATTAGCCCATTTCCTGAAGTAGATCACCAGGCCTTTCTTCCTGGTCTTAGTCTAGAAGCTCTGCTGAACCCTGTCCATGGTGGTGGCCATGCTGGTATTTTAAATACTGGTGGCATAGCTTCCAGCATCAGAGCAAAATGCAAACCACCACAGTACAACAAGCTAACAGACAGGTGGTGAACCTCAGATTTAGAGAAGGATAATCTTTGAGGATACGGACCTGACCTACATTTAAACAAGCCCTGTCAGATTGTTCTGTATGTAGAAGTTTAGAATCACTGACTTAAAACATCTTTGAGGGTGCCCTGCCTACCTGGGTTCAGCCTCAGGGCCTCCAGGAAAAATTCCCTCTCCCTTATCCCTCTTCCATCTCTTTGTTAATCTCTGCTCATCAGGGGATCTTTGGCATCTGCCAAGATCTTCGTATTTTATTCTTTTTGTTCTATTCCCATCCCACCTTGTTCAGCTTTCCCATAGTCTTCCAACTCTCTCCACAGGTACGAATTCTATGTCGCTCAGTCCACTTTGAATAGTGCCAACCCACCCAGTCTTGTATCCAGTTCTTGCTGCTCATCTAATTGGTGAACACAGTACTTTGGGAAATATATTTCTCCAGATCACTGTTTCCATAGATGAAAGTTTCTTGAGATACCAGGAGCTCTGCAGGGACTCCAGAGAATGAAAACTGTACTTATATTTCTTGGGTCTATGCAAAAAGGCTTTCAAGCAGAAGGGACAAGGATGCAGATTCTAAAGTCAGAGTGCTCAGCAAGGATCCAGATTCCAGCACTTACAGTTGTACAGTGAAACCTATGAGAACCAGAACTCGATAGTACTACCTTATTTTTCTGCATTTTGCAAGTTTTCCACCTCTGACAGGGTGAAGTTTCTAGCTTTCACAGATTTTACTCTAATACTTTTGGCATGTTCCTTAACCTCTCTGGTCCTCAGTTTTCTTATCTGTAAAATGGAGATAATGGTACTTAACTCAAATGATTGTCATGAGGATTAAATGAGTGTCTTGTTGTTATTGGGTTCTGTTGAATCAATTCTGACCCTATAGGACACAGTAGAGCTGCCCCATAGGGATTCTAAGACTGCAATCTTTATGGAAGCAAATTGCCACATCTTTCTCCCATGGAGTGGCTGGTGGATTAGAATTGTCAGCCTTTAGATTAGCAACCAAGTGCTTAACCACTGCACCACCAGGGCTCCTTAAAATGAGCATACATGTAGAAGGGAACCCTGTGGTATAATTTTAAGCTACTCAGGTGTTAACCCAAAGGTTGGCAGTTTGAACCCACCTAGTGGCTCCGTGGACAGAGACCTGGTGATCTGCTCTGTAAAGATTACAGCCTAGAAAACCCACCGGGGCGGTTCTGCTCTGTCACATGGGGTTGCTAGGAGTTGGAATCACCTAACAATAAACCAAAAACCAAACTAAACTCACTGCCATCGAGTCAATTCTGACTTATAGCGACCTCCATTGGGTTTCCAGGGCTATAAATCTTTACGGAAGTAGATTGCCCCATCTTCCTTCCACAGAGCGGCTGTTGGGTTTGAACTGCTGACCTTCTTGATTAGCAGCCAGATAGATGCCTTATCCACTATGCCACCAGAGCTCCTAGAGAAGCACTGTATGTGTTTATCATCAGCAACAGCATTGTTCCACGAAATGTCAGACTGAGGATCAAATTTATGTTTGTAGATAGTAATGGTGATGTTTACAAAGCAATCCTTCTGTTACTATCTTTGTGTCTCATGAATTTAGGTTTCCCTGGGACTTCTGCATGCCCATGCTACACATATCCTGTGGCCTCCTGCGCGCTGGCAGAAACTGGAATCAGTCCTTCCTCCAGAGCGCTTACCAGTCCAGAGCGAAGAAGAGTGATGGCATGGATCTACCTGACTGCTCTCACTGGGAAGCCAGCACCACCAATTCTGGAAAGGGGATGAAGAACATCCTAAAGGGAAAAGCTTTCAATTAGATGATACTATGCAAGTTACATATGACATTAAGTTGATCTGTGTTATTAAATGAAAGAATTCCTTGATAAAACAGTTTTAAATGCTAACTGATTTAAGTGTTAAATTTTAAGAGCTTTTATCCGATGCCAAAAAATATCCAGATGTTTGTGAATATGAAAATATCATACTCACATGTCTTAAAGTGGGTAAATTTAAGGTTATTTGTTATACATGTTCATTCTATTGACTGTTGAATTTTGATTTTGGTGCTAGCTACTGAAATTAATATGGTGATAAAAGAAATTAATTGAGTTGTTTGCCATTTACTGTTAAGAGGTAACATGGAGAAATGAATATTATACATATAGTGAATGGAATTATATTTTGATTAGCAATATCTAAAATGCAGTGACTACCATTCTGGAAGCAAAGGAAAGTGATGTAAAAATAAAACACTGATTTGTTCAGGTCCTGCTTCTGGTGTTTCATTTTCATTTAGCCAGAGATTATTCCTGAGGGATATGCTATCTCTTTTGGAAGTAAGTAAAGTAATGGAGAACCAATACTACTCAATACTTCAATATGATCAGACCTTTTTTAGTGGTCCTTTTTAATTCAAAATTTCTGAGTGTTCACATTGATATGTAAACCCATTTATCAGCATTAAAGCACTATTAGGTGAAATGTTCTGAATGAATTGGTAAAAATCACTCTAGATCAAACAAGTCCCCCACCCCCAATAATTTTTCTGTGTTCTTGTTTCTGAAATCATCCATTCTTAAGTAGGGCTAATAATAGAACAATGGATTCTGTAATTTGTATACAGGAAATAAATCCTTGCATCTAAGTCTATATTTATGAAGCTAGTCTTTCTTTTCTCTTTTCCCCTCTGCTGGTTAGAGGTTAGTACTGACAGACACAGAAGCCTGCGGATCAATACCATCAGTATGCGTGGTTTCTTTTTCTTCTGTTCATGGGCAGACAGGATCCCAAATAACGATCAGCCATCTTGCAAATGCAGGTGCTAATTCATCTTCACTTAGCAGGGAACAGAAAGAGCAAGGACTACAGAAAACATATGCACATTAAGAGCATATGTTGCTGCTAACAATTCATTAGCATCATAATAGCTTGTTCAACAAACATCCAAAAAAACCCCAACTCACTGCCATCAAGTCAGATCCGACTCATAGCAACCCCTCCTTGGGTTTCCAAAGCAGTATCACTATGAAAGTAGATTGACCATCCTTCCTCCGAGGAGTGGCTGGTGGGTTTGAACCACCAGCCTTCTGTATAGCAGTCAAATGCCTTAGACACTATGCCACCAGAGTTCCCACATGAACATTTATTGACTAAAGTTGACCAGAATTATCTTTTTAAAGAGAAAATCTGCTAAAAAATTTTCAGAGGCTTTTCATTGACCTTCTCAATTCTCTTGCCCCCATTCCCCAACTTGAATCTTATGGTCTACCTTTAACTGCAATGTCCCAAACACTCACCACCATGTCATGGCTTATAAAGTGTCCTTGTAAAGTGTTATATTAAATTATAGTTTATACATTTTGATTTTCCATAAACAGATATAAAGTGGTATTTGTTTTAAATTGTATTTTAAAATAACAAAAATTCATTAGATTTTATCCATTGAACGTCAAACTTCTTACAAATCATATTCAAGTAAGCAAAACTAACATAAATAGAGCAGAATCACAGGAAATCTAGTAATGGAGAGGGAATGTGTTCTGGAATCTATTGATTTTTTAGAATATAATGCTGAGTGTCATAGTAGATAGACCAGATTCCTGGCACTTTGACTCCACTGTCTTCTCAGAAGTCCTTGCAAATGTAATTTATCACAATATACGTAAATTCGCAAGAATAGAGATGGTTGCATTCTCTCCCTATGTGTATTACACAGTGAACCACTGTATTTGCGGCATCTTGCCTTATCCACTC
>NW_006921594.1:7954417-7955733 GCF_000298275.1 Orycteropus afer afer
TCCTTAATATTAAAGAGCTCTAGTGGTATAATGGTTAAGGCATTTAGCTGTTAATCAAAATGACCGTGGTTCAAACTCACCAAGTGCTCAATGGAAGAAAGATGAGGCAGTCTGCTTCCTTAAAGATTTCCAGCCTTGGAAATCCAATGGGAATCAACTCGATGGCCATAAGTTTATTTTTTGAAGCTTTTCAAATCTCTGGATGTATCATATAAAAATATAAAGATCTAAGACAAGACAGCTAAGAGGGTGAATACTCTACCTGTATTCTAATCTTAATATGTAAAAAAATTTTAAAAATGCATGCTGCATTCCCATACCATGATTTTAAACAATACTGATATTATACATCTGAAAAAATGTTCACCATTATTTGTCTAAATTGTGAAGAGGAATTATTTCCTTTCAGGAAATGAGGATAGTAGCTGAGATAAATGTTTCTAATAAAAGAATCATAAAACTGGTTTTGGTAAAATGAAGGTTGATTAAAAAGCAGGATTGAATCATTATATACTAAACTGAACTCCAAAACTAAGAGCAAGCAGATACACTGACAAGAGTTCAGCCAAGTTAACGATTGGCAAATACACATGAAAAAAAGTTAAACAAGCTGGAAAAACCAGTAAAGGCTTGAGCACAACTGAGACACAGCTTTCACATCTAAAAAAGGGTTATTGTGAGGGGATGGAGACCAGCTGTTCTCTAGCTTGGCTGAGCCTGGAGAAGACCAAGAACAGATAAAAACTGCAGTATGGCAGATGATTTAGGCTAGGGAAGTATTGGCATGGTTGGAATGGTTATTTGACTATTCTGGAATATAGACAAGGAATTCTTTAACGTTGGTTAGGTTGATCTTTTGTGAGTGTGTTAAATTTGCCTGGAGCTAAGTGGAAAGTACAGATTCCTTAACTTGATTAATTGGCAGTATCCCCTGAGAATGAAGTATGTGTATTGAGGGGCGGGGTGCTTTGTGAAAAAAGAATCTCCATTTCTATTAACTGATATGGAGTGATTTCTAAGATATACTGTTGAGAATAAAAGCAAGATGCAAAAGACAATATATAGTATGCCACCTTTAGGCTAAGAAAGAAGGGGAAATTAGAATATATATGTGTGTATATTTGCTTACATGTTTTCAAAAAAAAAAAAAAACAAAAAAACATAAGAAGTATATACCAGAAACTACTGAAAATAGTTACTTATTGGAGTTGGGATAGAGGAAGGACATGAGACTTCTCTGTGTCCACTTTTTGTATTAGTTGCCTATTATTGCTGTAACAAATGATCACACTTAGTAGCTTAAAACAACACAAATG
>NW_006921594.1:7957988-7961537 GCF_000298275.1 Orycteropus afer afer
TTAAAGTAATGGGCAGAAGTATGAACTAATAAACCATTTAACCTTACTCTGGCTCATAGTATGGAAGAATAAATTTGAAAGTTATTCCCTCTTTATTTTATATATTACAATAGCCAAACTTTATTACAATAGCCAAAGCTAGGCATCTCTATTTTGATTTATTATCTTAAACCTTTGATAGACTGTTGAAGACATGCTTTTCTCTGAAGTCATCACTACCAAGTCAGTCTGCAGTTTCTTTTCTACATCTCTAGCTGTTTAGTTTTTAATTGAATGACAATTAAACACTTCTAATCTAATCAAAATTTATATCTTTAGTGGATTACTTTGCATTATCATCTGAATAGTCGATGTCCTTGTGCTATTATAAGTGAAACAAATGACAGACGGATTTTACATTTCCCTTCCAAAAGTTCTTCATATATGTTGTTTGATCACTAGGGAATGTCATCTTTACACAAATGACTAATCTTGTGATTCTATATACAGTTATGTGTCCCCTAATGTCCAAGATGCAATCTGTGAAATAGGACTTTAAGTGATAGAGATGTGCAAACACCCTATTATGTATATAATGTCCTCAGATTATAAAGGAGTTCCTTTCCTAAGTCAAGTTTGTATGTTCATTGGAACAAGTAGGTACAGTTTATCTAACATCAATTAATTCAGATGTTTGTCTTAATACACAGTATATAATGTACCTTTCTATGCATAAAAAGCACCTCCAGAGGCAGTAACATCTTCAACATAATACAGTAATAATAATAATGTTTTTACATTATTGCTTGTCACAAAGTAGCACATACTTGTTTCCATGAACCTTTTTATGTTCCTCAAATTTTTAATATAACAAGCTTTATAGGGGTAGGGACCATGAAGCATATGAAGGTGGGTGTTGCTGCAACTGACATTATGCAGCCCATGACTGTATGTTAATCCCATATTTTGGCATTTAAAGATCTAAATCCATCATGTATCACTATCATTTGATTTACATACTTTTGGTGAAATTATAATTAGAGACATGGATTTCCCTTAGCTCTCATTTAGTCACTGAATTTAAATGCCTACCTCTTCTGAAGATCAAGAGGTTTTTACATTTTCTCCATTTTCCTGCAGCAGCCACATATACTTTAAATCAAAATTGGAGACCTTTACAGCTAAATCTAATTTTTCTCATTAAGTTAGGTAGCTATGAGTATACATTAATTTTTATTGAACTTAATTTTCATAAGATTTTTTAAGTAAGGTCGTTAAATCTCCTAAATGAGATAAAGTTGCTGAAATTATATGATGGTCTGACATATGTCTAATAGATGAGATCATTTAAATGTTTTGGGCTTTTTAATGTCTGAATTTTTGGTTTCTCATTACTTCTAATTTTCCCTTTGGGGGAAAAAAAGTACTAATGTTTGATAAAGTGTTACTTTCTTATGAAATTCTCTCATACTAATCCAATCATCTTATTTTCCCCACAAATATTTATAAAGTACGAGAGTCAGCTCGCTAATGTCTGCTTGTTGCCCCAGATGCTAAGGTGCTATGTAGTGGCAACTTCCAAGGAGCAACTCTAGACAATGAAATGTTGGTGATATTGAAGATGATGATGACAACGACTATAGCTGTTATTTATTGAAAACCTCCCATGTACTTAGATGCTGTACTGAGTGATTTACATATTGTGTTAGGCTGGGTTCTTTAGAGAAACAAAACCAGTAAAGCTTATATATATAGAGAGAGAGAGAGAGGGAAATTTATCTTAGGAAAATGGCTCACACACTTACAGAAGCTGGCAAGTGTCAAGTTCCTGGATCAAACATCAAACTGGAGCCTTTTCCCAACTCACACAGCTACAGGGCTGATGAGCTCAAGGTTGGCAGGCAGTATACCAGCTTTTGACTTTGGCAGATGATGGATCTAAGATCACCAGGCAAAATGGTGGGTTGTTTCCTTACAGACAGTCGTAGGCTTCACAACAGGATCCAGTCCCATGAAAGGTCCTCTCCTTTTCCCCAGGATGTCCATATATATATTAGAAACAGGACAAACCCCTAGGGAAACTTCCCTTTCAATGGACTGGCTGTTCAAAGCATATACATCTAGTCTTATCATGGAAATAACTAGATCACAACTGCTTAAACCACTGGACATTCATGGTCCAGTGAAGTTGACACACAACCCCAACTACACATATATTTTTTGATCCTTCCAACAATACTTACTTAAGTGGTAGCTTATAATCCTTATCACTGAGAAGGCTGAGATGAGAGAAGTTAGATGATTTGTCTAGGGTCACATAGCTAGTAGTGGTAGGACTAAGATGGAAACTGTGTCTGTCTGACTATAAAGCTCTTTGCCTTTCCTTTATCTCAGTGGTTTCCCAACTTAAATCATTGTCACAATCTCCTGGGCATTTTTAATTTTTTTAAATACGTATAATCATGGGTTCTGATTCAACTAGGCTTAGCTAGAGAGGTATGAGGCAGGAGTAATAACCTCTTTCTCTTAGGATTTTCTGGAGCTTCTTTCTTCATTGTTATTGGATATGGGAGCCCCTGTACCACATGACAATTTTCCAGGGGTATTGGACATAAGTAGTTTTAGGAGAATCATTTCCACTTTAGATTTTCCAAAACTGATCCACTTGACTCATTTCTTATTATAGAAGAAAGGCACACTTTTCCAATGTCCAATCTTAGTGTGGTTCACTTCCATGTCTGTAAAGTCCACTTGTCAGTTTTTAAAAATTAGAACTGTTAAGTGTTGAGGAAGTAAATGACTCTAACTACCAGTTATACATAATTTGGCACATGTAGTCATTTCCAGTCCTTTGGTTTCAATAACATTAGAGGAAGACCTAATTGGATTGCAAATTGTTTTCAATGATTGGTCACAATATGGTGTTGAACTATACCTTGGATTTGTAAAGAAAAATCTTTTCCTTCCTATATCGTTATTCTACCAATAAATATTATTTGTCCATAAACACATGTAAAAAGCATAATGTAGCTCATTAAAAGATGCATTTCCAATCAATTTTTACTTTTGAAATTTAATGATTTTTTTTTTAGTGAAATCTTATAAAATATTATTTGGTTCAGTTATATGCTAATAGTATATATATATAATTACTCAACCAAGAAAGGTAAATTTTTAATACTCAGAGTCTATTATCTCAATAAGTAAAAATAATTACATTTAAATTTTTGTTCTTATTTTTGTTGAAGATAAATATCATAGGGTAATTAATGAAAGATCTACCTGCATAAAAACATGCTATAATAAGATAAACTTCCCTGAGAAAAGTAGACTAGAAATAGGAATTTAAGGAGAAAAAGAGATGACATTTAATTTATGACTTTTAAAGGAGAGGTTGTTTTTATGACGGTTGTTAAATTACTATGGTATTCAGATTCTATGGATACATTCAAAAAGAGATTTAACAGTTTTATTATAAAATGTTGATATTTTACAATATACTAAAAGTTCAGTCTGAAATTGACCAAACATACAATCAGGATGTGTTAATTATCACTGGTGACTGGAATG
>NW_006921594.1:7963732-7977618 GCF_000298275.1 Orycteropus afer afer
ACTTGACGGCACTTAACAACAACAAGAACAAAAGTTGTACCTTTTGCAGCTATTTAAACTTATGATGGAAAAAATTTTAGTGTGCATTGAGGTTACAGCTTTTCAAAATCTTTTAAGGCAATGTGGTAGTTAAGATTGGCTAGGCCGTGGTTTTGAGTGCCTTGGCAGCTGGATATAATTATTCTTCATGATAAGACTGTAATCACCTCCATCATGGAATCTGCTGTGAGCAGCTAAATAGCTGCCTTCAGGGTATGGTCTGCTTCCAGTATATATATGGAAAAGCTTTAAGGAAGTTCTTTAGCTTTTTGGCACATGTTGGGCTGTGCAGCCTGCCAGTCTAGGTATTGTGTCTGGACTTGAGCCAGTAGCCTGCCATGTTGCCTGCTAATCTTGGGACTGTGCAGTTTGACCTGTTGATCTTGGGTTCGTCAGCCTCAGCAGCCAGCAGCTGCATCAGTCAGAAGAAGCCTTTAGCTTGCTCCAGTGGTCCTGGAACAAGAAGCAGAGCTCAAGCCCAAGGCCAAGAAGCCTCTACCCAGCCCCTAGACCTGGCACTCTGAACTCCAACTTCTAGCCTCCTAAACTGTAAGACAATAAATTCCTGTTTGTAGAAGCCACTCATGATGGTATTTCTGTTATAGCAGCACTAGAGAACTCACACAGGTAGCATCAGAATCACAAAATGTTTGAAGGCTTCTGCTCTTTAGTGAAAGGATCTCTGGTGGTGTAGTGGGTAAGGCACTTGGCTGCTAACCAGAAGGTTGGCAGTTCAAACCCATGAGCTGCTCCATGGGAGGCAATCTACTTCTGTAAAGATTTACAATCTTGGAAACCCAGTGGGGGTTGCTATGAGTCAGAATTGACTCGATGTGGGTGGGTTCTGTAATAGAAGATGAGTACTGACCTGCAACAACTATCAATATACTTTCTGTCTATATATATATATATATATGTATTTGTTTTCAGATTGGCTTCTTTATAAAGAATCTAATTGGGCAGTTGAAAATACCATTTCAGGTAGATATTGGCCCTATGGAATGAGTACATGGGATAGATGAAGGCTTACAATCACAGCCAAGCTCTCAAGACCTTAAAGAGTACATGTCTGGTGAGAATTTATGTATAATTAGTCATTCTTATCTTTATTTGCTAAAATTTAACAATAGTTTCTTTTAATAGGGAAAAATTTCATGGAACTCTCAAGGCCAATAACTTACACTTGTTCAGAAGAAAAATCATTTTAGCTTTTAAGTTTATTCAAAGAAAGTCCAGAAACTCAGTGAAGAAGATGTTGTATGCAATTCAGTTACCATTTTTGGAACAGCTAGATTTTACCATTTCAACCCATGATCAGTATCACTAATGCTGAGTCAACTATCATCTTTTATATAAGTTATCAAAAAGCCAAAAAGGAAAACAAAACAAAACACCTTTTTTTCAACTTTTTATTATGATTTGTGTGAAAGTTTACAGAGCAAATTGGTTTTCCATTCAACAGTTCATATCCTTTTCTGTGTGTGACATTGATTGCAAACCTCACAATGAAATAGCAGTCTTCCTACAACCTTCCAGGGTTTCTCATTTCCATTTGTCCTTCTTTCCTATCCCTCCTGCCTTCTGAGCTTTATCCTTTGGCAAAAGCTGTCCTTTTGCTCTCCTATGGTACAATGTTCTAAGGAATTACAGACCTCTCTGATGTTATTGTTCACCTGATCCAAAACAACCAAACCCACTGCTGTCGAGTTGGGTCCAACTCATAGCGACCCCTCCTTGGGTTTCCATGGTGGTATCACTATGGAAGTAGATTGCCTAGTCTTCCTTCCGAGGAATGGCTGGTGGGTATGAATCACCAGCCTTCTGGTTAGCAGTCAAATGCCTTAGGCACTACGCCAACAGAGCTCCCATGTTCACCTGAAAGGA
Source organism: Orycteropus afer afer (assembly GCF_000298275.1). Taxonomy (NCBI): domain Eukaryota; kingdom Metazoa; phylum Chordata; class Mammalia; order Tubulidentata; family Orycteropodidae; genus Orycteropus; species Orycteropus afer. The sequence goes on from NW_006921594.1 coordinate 7,965,656, forward strand.
CTACCATTTGTTTGGCTGAGAGTTGGTCCACAGGGGTGAGTTCAGTTTCAGGCCTCATAGTTGTCTAACTGCCATAGTTTTGGAGGCTCCATCAGTCTCTGTCAGACTAGTAAGCCTGGTCTTTTTTATGATTTTGAGTTTTATTCCAAATTTTTCTCCCACTCTATCTAGGACTCACCTATTGTCATCCTTTTCTGAGTAGTTAGCAGTGGTAGCTGAGCACTATCTAGTTCTTCTGGTCTCAGGGTCATGGATACTGGAGTTCACATGCTCCATTAGTCCTTTGGATCAACTGATTTCTTGCATCTTTGATTTCCTCGATCTTCTTTGCTCCAGATGGAGAGAGACCCATGGTTGGGTATTAGATGGCTCCTCATAACTTTCTGAGACCCCAGTTGAAACTCACGAAAGTAGAATATAGAACCTTATCTTCGTAGACTTTGTTATGCCAATTCCCCTTGGTGTCCCCTGAGACAATGGTTCTGAGCCCACAGGCCCATCTACTCATTCCTTGATGGTAATGACTAAGAAGTTTTTGAAACTTTGTTCCCTGTATGCTGTATTATATACATGGATATATTTGCTGCATATGTAAATTCATATGTAGAAACATGCTCTCTCAAACTTATATATATTCATGAGTGTTTTCCTATTGCCTTCCCATCCCTATTCAGCTTGTGTGTCTATCTATATATCCACTCATAGATTTTTGTTACTACATGAACAGATTTTTGGCTTCCTTCTAAGGTTCTTCACATGCTTGCATGCAGATGGTGGTTCAAGACATGGAAATAAGACACATGATGGCCACCCAGGGATAGGAAGACAAAGAAGACCTGACCCTTTTAATTCATATTATCCTGCTTTTGCTACTTTAGCTTTTGCCTGCAATGAAGCTATTCTGAGACCATAAATATTTTCACTCTGGTGAGTCCTTTCAACAACTGAACAACAAGATAATTAACACCAGATGATTAAAACCAGTTTTAGTCAAGTCAATTCCGACTCATGGCAACCCCATTTATGTCAGAATAGAACTATGCTCCACAAGATTTTCAATGGCTGCTATTGGAAGCAGATTTCCAGGCTTTTTTTCTGAGATGCCTCTGACTGGACTTGAACTACTAAACTTTCAGTTAGTCACTGAATGCATTAACTGTTTGTACCACTCAGGAACTTCAACATATAATTAACATATTGTAGTATATGCTTCTTCACCCAGCAAAGAATATTGAACATACTGTGGACTGCCAAAAGAATGAACAAATTAGTCTTAGAAGAAATTCATCCAGAATGCTCCTAGGAAGTGAGGATGATGAGATTTCAACTTGGTTACGTTGGGCACATCATCAGTAAAAAGCAATCATTAGAAAAAGATACCATGTTTGGCAAAGTAGAGGGCCAAGAAAAATGAGGGAAATTCTCAATGAGATGGCTTGATACAATAAAGTAACAAGGGACTCAAACATACCAATGATCATGAAGATGGCTCAGGAGAAGGCAATATTTCATTCTGTGATACATAAGGTCACTGTGAGTCAGAGCTGACTCAGCAGCAACTAACAACAAAAACAATATATGCTTACTGATTCCTAGGTTGAAATGATCTAATATCAATCAAATTGAGATTACAATCTTCATTATTAGAATTCACCTTTCAAAAAACATCTATGATGTGGATATTTGGCAATTGGCTTTTTGAAATTTGAACTATCTGTGTATGGGAGTCAGTTCCAATCCATAGTGACCCTTCCTTGAGTTTCTGAGGCGGTATGTCTATGGAAGTAGATTGCCCAGTCTTTCTTCCAAGGGGTGGCTGGTGGGTTTGAACCGCCAGCTTTATGGTTAGTAGTCAAATGGCTTAGGCACTCCTTTCTCTATGCATAGGCTTTAAAATATATATACTTACCAAGGTCTGAACATTTTACCTAGAATTTCACAAACTAGAGGCCATCAGGCTAATGTTAAAAAGTAAATTAGGTTTTTACATTTAAAAATTGGGAGTTTTTTACATGTAAGTCCTGATTACCTGATTCATTTGAAAAAAATTGGAAGACCTGTGTTATGGATTGAATTGTGTCCCCCCAGATTTTCATCAACTTGGCTGGACTATGATTCTCAGTGATTTAGAAGTTATGTAATGATAGAATGTTGCAGATATATAGTGATACCCCATTGCTAAAGGGGAAGGGGGAGGTAGCATCTTCTGACCTCCTGTAATTCCACAAGACGAATATAGAATCACCATCAACAGCCCAAGGCCTGTTCTTATTAGGCTAGACAAGCCACCACCCTCCAACACTCTTACTAACCTTGTCACCAACTGTTCCTCCTGTGGCACCCACAACCTCTCTGCTGAGTTCAATAATTCACTTCAGGGGCCATACAGAACTCACAGATTATGGGGTTTATTAGGGAAGCACCAGGCTACAATTCGAGTTGAGGAACATGCTCAGTCTCTCCCAGCCAGCCATCTCTCTCAGCAGCCAGCTGTCTCCTTCAGTCTCTCAGTAGCATGTCTCTCTCTCAGCAGTGCATCGCTCTCTCATGCCTCTCTCTCTCAGCAGCACATTTCTCTCAAGTCTCTCTCTCAGCAGCACATCTCTTGCAGCAGCACATCTCTCTCAGCCAGCAGTCAGAGACACTCCCTTCTCCCTCTAGGATGACTCACTTCAAGCCTGGCAGAGTGGCGAAACCAACCAATCCCAACATGAGAATTCTATACACATGAGACAGAGAGTGAATTTCCCAGAGATTCCTCCATGCTGCTCCAACAGAAATACACCAGGTTGATAACTGTAACAATCAGCTACTCAGTTGGTCATGGCAAAGTGAGAGTTATAAAGACTATGGCTAGAAAAGCCATACCATGTAATTTACTACATTGCACCCATGAAGAGATAAAGCCATCAGGTGTAAACGAATTAAGATTAAGGGTGGGTGGCAACACCTTTGGTCCCATCACAGCCCTGATCCAGTGTAAGGGGAGTTTCCCTAGGGTGTGGCCTGCAACACCTTTTATTTTACAAGAGATAAGAGGAGAGAGAGGGAAGCAGGGAAGGGGGACCTATTACCACCGAGAAAGAGGAGCAGGAGTGGAGCACATCATTTGGACCCAGGGTCCCTGCACTGGGATCCTCCTGGAAACTGGACACTGAGAGAGAGAAAGTCTTCCTCTAAAGTCAGAATTCTTAACATGGACTTCTAGCATTTTAAACAGTAAGGGAATACATTTTCATTTGTTTAAACCCTCCAATTGTGGTATTTCTATTATAGCAGCACTTGATAACTAAGACAACATGGCTATCCTAAATATTGCCACCAAGTAACAATCAGGTGAATACTGGTTTTCTTCTCTATACTAGGCATGGCCTCTTATATCTAGCATTGTCCCCATTTCATCAGCTTCACACATTTATGCTAGCAACTTGGCCTAGACCATAAAGCAATTTGAATATCAGTGTTTAAGTTCATTGTTTTGTCTATTGTGTCAACCCATCTCATTGGAGTCAGAGATATCTGGGTTCAAATCCCAGGTCAACCATTTGCCATCAGAGTAATCTTGGACAAACTATGTTACCACCCTTATCATCTCATCTGTAAAATGATGATAATAGAAATAATGGCAAATATTGAAGAATTATCATGTGTTGGGCACTAATATTATTTCATTTAATCCTAACAACAACCTGATCAGGAAGTTCTGTCCTTTTCTCCACTATGATAGTGGAGGAATAGAGGAGCAGAAAAGTTAAGAGATCTTTGGAGGTCACATAGCCAGGGAGTAGTGAAGCTGGAATTGTAACCTAAGCCTATCAAAGTCAAACTTGAGAGCCTATGCTCTTAACCGCTATTCTGTCTCCAGTAAAATAATGTATGTCTCACATGATTGTAGTGAGGATTAAATAAAAATCAATAACAGTATGAATGAGTGACTCATTATCTATCTTATAATGTGACCAAAGAAGCCCAAGCAAAGAAAAATAGCTAAGGCTGCCACTTCATCAGATTTTTCATATTCAAAAGGAAAACTGTTCTGGTGGTGGTGGTGTTGTCAGTCACTGTCAAGTTGATGCTGATTCATGGCAACATCAAAAGTGCAAAGCAAAATTGCACCCCCTGGTTTTCAAGGCTGTGACCCTTCAGATGCAGATCATCAGGTCCTTACTTTTGAGGCACCTTTGGGTGGCTTTGAACCTACAGCTTTCCAGTTAGTAGTCCAGCATTTAGCCATTTGAACCACCCAGGAACAGCACAGTGCTCTGGTAGAGAAATACAAAACTGTTCAAATGTCTTTATAACTTTTACCAGATTGTTTTACTGTAATGATAAGCGATCAATAATATAACCCATCAAAGTTTAGTTAGCTGTCTTTTTTTCTCTCCTAGCCTACTCCCTTTCCAAGGTACATGGTGACATTTTGTGATAGTTCTCAAGAAATATCTCAAATACACTAGCATTAGCTTGTATTTCAAAGAAATCACTTAGCAACTTTAAAATTTGTTACAGAAACACCCATGCAGAGCAAAGTGTGATGACGGACAATGCTGCAGCAGCAGTGGTGATTATAAATGATCGTCTACAAAATGTGACTCTGCAACCTTGAAATTGTGCCACCGGGGTGTATTATGCATATGGCATGGATGCCCACGCAAAGGTTTGTAATTACCAAGCACATGTTACAGGATATAATTTCTTGCTATGGGAGAAATCAAGAATCTTGTGTCTCTTAGCTTGAGCATGGCTCACATCACTTTAATGTGTGACAAAGGTACTATATACTCAATTTTACATGTTACCTCTGAATGTCAAACAATGCCCTGGAAATGTCCGGCAGAATCTGTGCAAACCTCAAACAGGAGGTATATAATTCAAGACAAATGTTTCTAGGTTTCATTCCCAGGGAAAAAAGGCCATTACATTTCCTTGGGGAATGAACTAAACTTTTTAGTTACAAGAACAAAAGCTAAAAATAAAAATGCTCCTGGAGAATAAATCAGGAATAGGCAGCACTTAAGGACTTTGGATAAGAAAGACAAGACAGTGTTTCAAAAGATAATGAGATTTCCTTATCCTTGATAGTCTGAGGGCAAACGAAAAGATAACCAGAAATCTTCATAATCTGGGGCACTAGACCCACATCTGTGGGGAATCATGTCCTTGTGTTCTGATACCAATTGAATATGTGACTCTAATTCTTTAGTGCCTGCCTCATAAAGGTGCCCTGGGGGGATGAAAAAGTTAAGCTCCTCAAATAGTCCTTTACTCTTTCTGGAGAAGCTGAGACTTGCTAAACCTTCCAGTTAAAGACAGGTTAACTTTGTCTTCAAATGGATCACTATGCACAAATAAATCTTCCTTCTTAGTCTACAGATTTCCCACTCAATACATTCCTACATAGTCCTACAAGGTCAGTTGGAGTGCTCATCATCAGCCTGAATTAAATAGAGCAAAGACAGAACTACACAGCTGTCTTCTCTTTTACCAACTATCCCTTTAAGCTTTAATTTGAATTGTCATTTTGTAATGTAAGATAGGAAAGATAAAATGTTAACCTTAAAATATAAAATTACAAAATGGATGTGATAAAAATGATCCATCCCATCAGTGCATGTTAGGAAGATCTGCTGTGTGCTTTATCATGGGTGCTGCTCTTGCTGCTCAGGATGTAGCTATGATCAGACCAAGCTCCTGCCCTCATGGAGCTTACATTCTAGTGGGAGAGAGAAACCAGACTAAAATCACCCCTGCTAAGTGGCTAAGTGAAGGAAAATAATGCATGAGGGAGGGGTAGTGAGTGATGCAATAAAGAATGGAAGATCTCTCTGAGAAGATGTTCTGATTTGAAGGAACAAAGGGAAAAGCACTTCAGGGTGAGGGACAAACAAGTCTGAGAGCTCTGAACTGGTAATGAGCTTGCCAAGTTTAAGGAGCAGCAAGAAGGTAGTGTGGCCAGAGCTGGGTGAGATGGTGGTGGTGGAGGGTGGGAAGTGATATGGTAATAGATGCCTCCAGCGAGAGAAGGGGCTAAATGGCATAGGGCTTTGAAATCTTGAAGACGTTTCTATTTTTGGGGGGATATTCCTGTAGTTACTTGGAGAATGCTCTGTACAGGGTCTACAGGGGAACCAGGAAACTGAGTTATAGGGAAAATCAGTAGTTCCCTGCATGCAAAGATAAGCCAGCCATTTAGCTTTATGAATTTTAGCTTCAAGCATCTAGTTATACTGGCTCTGCAGCCATGGTGGGTAGCATATACAAAGAAGACGTTGACCTATGTGGCTCATATTACCTATCTTGTAATCTATCAAACTGGCTTTTTATTATTATTTTTATTGTGATTTGGGTGAAAATGTACAGAGCAAATTCACTTTCCATACAGCAGTTCACATATACTTTGTCTCGTGATATTGACTACAATTTACCACAATGCAACAGCTCCCTTCCCACTTTCCCTGAATAGTTACCTCTTCCCTGTGTCCATCACTCCATGCACTTAAAAAAAAAAAAAAACCTAGATGCTTGTGCTAGTTATGAGTTTTCTTCATTATTTAGTGCTGCTATAACAGGATTACCACAAATGGGTGGCTTTAACAACAGAAATTTATTTTTGCACAGTTTAGGAGGCTAAAACCATAACAACAACAACAAAACTCATTGCCACTGAGTCATTTCCGACTCATAGTGATCCCTCCTTGGCTATCTGAGGCGATATCTCTATGGAAGTAGATTGTCCAATCTTCCATCTGAGGAGTGGCTGATGGGTTTGAACTGCCAGCCTTCAGGTTAGCAGTCAAAGGCCTTAGACACTATGCCACCAGAACTCCTGTTTAGGAGGCTAGAAGTCTGAAATCAGGATGCCGGCTCTCAGGGAAGATTTTCTCTGTCTGTTAGCTCTGGAGGAAGGTCCTTGTCTCTTTGAGCTGCTCCTGGACCATCTTCCTGTGGCATGGTATCTCTCCTCCCCCATCTCTGCTTCTTTTACTTGCATGTTTAATCTTTTTTATATCTCACAAGAGATTGATTTAAAATATTCCCTACACTAATCCTGTCTCAGAGATAGCCCATTTCCAGATGGGATTATAACCATAGCCATAGAGGTTAGGATTTACAATGCAGATTTTTGGAGGACACAATTCAATAAAGAATACTGGTCAAACTCTTGGGCGATGAGAAATAGAGGCTCTTAATCAATACCTCAAATGAAATTTCACATGATAATTGTTGAAGAAGCTGGAGCAGGATAATCTTGACTCATTTGCTGCAGTTTTGGCAATGTTTTTACTTTGTGGTCAGTTAAGGAACTTCAAAGTTTTCTCCACATAACCCATGCCAAGTAGAGGACTCAAGATTCAGGCAGGTGACTGTCTGGTGTGGGCTTTCTTTAGAGCAGGTGTGTGAAGATTAGTTTTATGTGTCATCCTGGCCAATCTATTGGTCACTGTCATCAAGGTGACATTGGCTGGAAATTGAACCTGGTTCTCCCATAGGGAGGGTGAGAATTCTGCAACTGAACCACAACTTGCCCCTTAATTAGGCTACACCCTGTTGTTGTAAAGTCAATTAAGACTCATAGAAACCCTGTAGGACAGAAAAGAACTGCCTCATAAGGTGTCCAAAGCTGTAAATCTTTACAGAAGCTGACTGGTACCGTCTTTCTCCTGTGAAGTGGCTGTTGTTGTTGTTGTTATGTGCTGTCAAGTCAGACCCGACTCATAGCGACCCCTCCATGGGTTTCTGAGGCAGTATCACTACAGAAGTAGATTGCCCCATCTTCCTTCCGAGGAGTGGCTGGTGGATTTGAACCACCAGCTTTCTGGTTAGCAGTCAAGTGCCTTAGCCACTATGCTACCTGAAGTGGCTAGTGAGTTTGAACCACCCATCTTTCACCTCATAGCCATGCACTTAATCACTACACCACCAACACTCCTTCAACTAGTCTATAATACCCAGTTATTCAAGAAAACACTAATCTAGGTGTTGCCATAGCTGTATTTGTAGATGTGGTTAATATCAGCAATCACTGACTTTAGGTAAAGGAGATTACCCTTGATAATGTGGGTAGGCCTCCTCCAATTGGATGAATGGTCCTAAGAACAAAGCTGAGGTTTCCCTGAGAGAGAGGAAATTCTGTCTCAAGACTCAGAATCAGTTCCTGACCAGGTTTCAAGACTGCTGGCTTGAGCATAGATTTTTAATATGCCAGCTCCCATAATCACACAAGCCAATTCTTTGAAATCAACCATTTCATCTTTTTCTCTCTCCCTCCCTGCTCCTCTACTCACCTTCACATCTTCCACCCTCCCTCACTCTTCTTTGCTGTATGTATCTCTGTCTCTGTTTCTCTATACTGTCTACTGGTTCTTTTTCTCTGGGTAACATTGACTGATACAGGAGACGATCAGCTTTCAATGGCAGAGACTCTAACATTGGGTTAGGAAGAACTCTCCAACCACTTGCTCACTAACCATGCATTCATTGTAAAATTGACTGCCCTATACTTTTATCAGGAGCACTGGTGGCATAGTGCCTAAGGCATTTGACTGCTAACCAGAAGACTGGCAGTTCAAATCCACCAGCCACTCCTTGGAAGGAAGGTTGGGCAATCTACTTCTGTAGTGATATCGCCTCGGAAACCCAAGGAGGGGTCACTATGAGTCGAATCTGACTCAATGGCAGTGAGCTTGAAATATTCTTTTATTACTCTAATTAACTTGTAAGTTGAGATAGCAGAGCTACCAACTTTCTCTGGCACACCATATCAATAATGTTCTATATCAGAGGTGGCCAATTGTCCTAATCCCTGTTATACCTTTTTTTCTCAATCATAAAACTGATTTTCAGTTGAGCTTGTGACCACCCAGAATAAAGGCTGTGTTTCCCAGCCTCCCTTGCAGCAAGACAAGGCTACATGAATGGCTGAGTGCTGGTGAGTGGCATGAAACAGGATGGGTAAGTGTAATTTTTGAGGAGGTTTATAAAGAGAGAGAGTGCTTTTCTGTATAGTATCCTCCTTCCTTCTACAGCTTCAGCAATTATTTCGGACCATGAACTGGCATGTACGGCAGTTCTGCAGGATAAAAAGAACCCAGGTCCCTAACTTCCCTGAGCTGATTGCTTCAACTGAGCTCTTGAATATGAAAGAGCTTCAATGTTTTACTTCTTGTTTTCTCCCAGTGGACCTTTTCTTAACACATCTCCTAAATAAGAAACGTTAAGTCTTTTTCCATTGTTCCTTGTCTTTCAGAGTTTGATCCATCTAACCCACAATCAAACTTTACCATTATTTTTATTTTACTATATTTACTCAAATTATTATTTCTTTCCCTTGTACTGAAATAGATTTAAAATGAATCTAATTAATGCATCTAGCCAACACAAGACCCCTAGCCAACACAAGCCCCTTCCAAGGTTCTTGGAAGCACGTTAGCAGGATATTCTCATATGCAAAAGTAAGACATTTAGATCAACGTTTTTTCCACTCCTGTGATTGCTTTCATACCCTTCATGTTGCACTGAATTGGAGAAGTTGTGGGAATTTTGAGGAAGACACAGTTGGTAATGTGTTTGGTTTGGGTCTAGCGTATAATTAGGTTATTGTTTCCCATCTTGGAATAGAAATAGCTATAGGATTTTCCTACCCACTATGCCACTGAGAAGGAGCCCTGGTGGTGCAGTGTTTAAACTTTGGGGTGTTAACAAAAAGACCAACAATTTGAACCCAACGGCCACTCTGCAGGAGAAAAATGTCACAGTAAAGCCTCTCATAGAGGCTACAGCCTTGGAAACCCTATGGGCTAGTTCTATTCTGTCCTATAGGATAGCTATGAGTTTGAATCAACTCAACTGGCAAAGAGTTTGGTTTTTGGTTTGGTGTCATTGAGCATTGTCTCACAGAGTACAAGATCACTATGAGATGACATGACCTATAGCACCCAGCACAGGAAGTACATAACAAAGGAGAAATAAGTTTGGAAACGTATGGATCCAGCACACCCATGTCCATAGCAGCACTATTCACAATAGCAAAAAGAGGGAAACAACCTAGGTTCCTGTCAACAGAAGAATGGATAAGTAAACTATGGTATATACACACAATGGAATACTATGCAACACTAAAGAATAATGTAGAATCTACAAAACACAGCATAATGTAGATGAACTTGGAGGACATCATGCTGAGTGAAATTAGTCAATCACAGAAGGACAAATATTATATTAGTTCATTATTGTAAAAAGTCAACGAAAGGTTTATATATGGAGGGAAAGTTTCTGTGTTGGCTATCAGGGGTGGTAGGGAGGGGAGGGAACACTGCTAAAATAAAACCAAAATTAAAAAAAAAAAAAAAAAGGAAGGAAGAAATGTATAGATCCACATTTTTCCAATCATCAGACATGTAAAAAACATTAGGTCCTCATCAGACCATTAACCTATTAACATGAAATGAATTCCAGCTCATAGTGACCCTATAGTACAAGGTAGAAATAAGGCTGTAAATCTTTACAGAGGAAGACTGCCACATCTTTCTCCCACACAGCTATGGTGGGTTTGAACTGCTGGCCTTTCTGTTAACAGCTCAGTGCTTAACCACTGTACCACCAATGTTCCTTTTATCAATCCACTGGTGGTATTCGTCAATTTTATAGTTTTGTGATTTATTTTCACTTTCTGAATAAAAGTTCATTTTGGACTTAGTTTTTATTCATAATTTTGAATTTGTTTCTTTTTTTAAAATTTTTATTGTGATTTGGGTGAAAGTTCACAGAGCAAATTCATTTTCCATACATCAGTTCATAAACACTTTGTCTCATGACATTGACTGCAATTTCCTACAATGCAACAGCTCTTTTCCTACTTTGTCCCCATAGTCACCTCTTCCCTGTGTCATTCACTCCCATGTACTCCTGCCCACCCTCCCCCAAGCCATCTCCCTGTGCATACACAGCTTCTATTCTCCCGGCTCAATCTCTCCAAGGAGTGTATGTATCTACTTAATGGAAATTCTCAACTAATATGCCTGTCTTTTGGTATTTATTTCTTAAAGTGAGTCCCTCAATCTAAATTGCCTAAGATTCAGGTCCCAGAAAACTGGACCTTTCCTTCCCTTCCTACAGCTTCAGCCTTAGCTATGAGCATGTCTTATCTAGAATACAGTAACTTCTACCCCACTGAGCTTCTAACCAACAGGGAAACCCCTTCTGAACCTTTAGTGAGTTGCCAAAATCACCCTCTAAATCAATTATTTAATATAATTAATTAATTAAAATTATTTAATTTAATATAAATTATTCTTGCTACCTGCCAATCTGCTGGAATTAATTAAGTAATCATGTGAGGTATATAGAAGAACGTCATGCTTTCTGTCTTAAAGAAGTTTACAGACTAGTTAGAAAGACAAGACTAATGAGTATGAAAAAACGAAAATGGATTCTGCATAATTAAGTCCTTTAAGTTGGTCTGTACATTTAGCTTAAGTGAAGGTACATTGTAACCCTGGGGATGGTTAGTGATCACCCAAATCCACATCCTCTTGTCTCTGCAATTTCCCTCATATATCTTCCTGCCTGTGCTCCTTTGGGATCCACAGTGGATGCTCACGGTACCAACACTTTGCCTTCTCTTTCTCTCTCTCTTGAACTCAGCCCTGGAACATCCTTGCCCTGACTGCTCTGTGTGTCCCTCCTCACAGCTCCTTCTCCTAGGGCATAGCATTCCTCTCCATTCTCCCTCTGCCTCCCGCCTAAAGAAAATGGGTCTTTTCCTTGGTAATATCACCTCTTAAGGCCTCGGAAGGAAAGTTGGGCAATCTACTTCTGTAGTGATACTGCCTTGGAAACCCAAGGAGGGGTCCTTATGAGTTAGATCTAACTCGATGGCAATGAGCTTTGTTTGGCTTTGGTAAGATATTTTCATGACACTCTCACTGTTCCTATGCTTTAGGGAATCTGTCTGGAGGAGTGGG
>NW_006921594.1:7978238-7979976 GCF_000298275.1 Orycteropus afer afer
AATTAACAAAACATCCCTTTCATTGATTTATCAAAACAATCACAAAAGGACATACAGCTTCTAGGAGTGGGGACACAGATAGCATCTCCAGATGGGAAGAGCATCAAAGTTACATTATAAGAAGAGCATACAAGATAGGAGATATTGTTGTGGCTATTTTAGACAATACAGTCTTCCCAATAAGCCATCACACTTGGTGATTTAAAATTCAGTATTGGTGACCCTTTCCCAAACACTGGCTTCTGTTTCCATTAATATCAGTGTCTTTCACATGGGACAATATACTGAACTCTGTTCTTACTCAGGACATCTTCACCACCAAGATCTAGAACTTTGAAACTGACTCCTCTGCTACAATGGAAAGTTCGTGTCCCTCACATTCTCATTCCAACTAAATCTGCTTATTCTTGACCAGCTTATTTATCTGTAAAAAGTCATCACCAGACACCTTCTTTAAGACAAATATTATATTATAGCTCCTTGAGTTTCTGAGCCATATGTGATATGAATGGCCCACTACGGTAAATTTCATACTTATTCATGCATTTTTATCCTGAAAGAAAAATCTAATTGTAGAAGAAGGGATAAAAAGCAGTTATACTGAATTATACATTCAGAGTTATCCTTGCTTCCAAACATGAATGGTGCTAGTATGCCCATAAGTGCATGTTAATTACCTCCTTCTCCTCTATTGACCAGGACTTTAGTTTCTTCTTTCTCCTCTTTGTAGAGATCTATGATCTCTCTGTGAAGTTGATTCTAAGGCCACTGTTTTCTATCTGCTTTATACACGAGGTTGGAAATATCTCAGCCTGAAGGGAAAAGATAAAACACTATAAAAAAGATACCCTGAGGCTATGTAGAACTACTACTACAGAGTGTTCACCAGAAGCCAATGGAGGTGTCTTTTGTGGTAAAGAAAGTCACTTTCTTCACAGTGCTAGATATTTGGGTAATGAATTCTGCTTCTGCACTTGACACTCAAACATTTATGCTTTAAAATTACTTTAACCTCTAAGAAAGAAATAGCCTAATACCCTTCAGAAGAAATTATATTATCACAAATTAGAATTTAAAAAGTGTGTTTTCCTCTCACATTCTCTGTCAGATTAAGTGAAGTCTTTAAAAGATGATGCCATCAAGAGCATTATAAAAATGTACATAGTGATGCTGAACCTTAGGCTGCCCTTTGTGATCAGAAGTGCAATGTGGCCATATGCCATATGCGGCAGAGTCTTCAAATGACAATGCCTCTGAATATGTCCCCTTTCCTAGGTGAGGACTGGAATCAGAACAGTGCAAGCTATTTAGTTTCTCATTTTGGAACATACACAGCACTAGTCCATAAATGGACCTCATTTCCATAACTATGTTACCTATAGAAGAATAACAAATATTTTGGAAATGATATTTTCCCTCAACCCTTTAGACTTAATGGAAGTTTTAGAATAGAAGAAAATTGAAACATAAAGTTGTATCCTTACTAAAACTTAGTTTTTCCTCTTTAATGAAAGAATATTCTATAAAGCTAATGTTTCTCTGTTCCTACGTACAGTAGTTCCCTCAACTCTCTGAGGGTAAAAGTAGGTAATAAGATTGGAATATTGTGGACAGTGTGTCACAAGGCTTGGTGTCACCTAGCATGGTAACTCATGTTGTCATCTTCCCCTCCCCTCAGACCTCCTCCCGTACCAAACCATAGAGAATCCTTAGTAATGTTTTCTGTCAATTTTAATCA
>NW_006921594.1:7982708-7996502 GCF_000298275.1 Orycteropus afer afer
AGTATAATCCATACTGAAGGCTGAAGTCTTTGATCTTCATCAGTAAATGCTCCAAGTCTTCTTTATCTTCAGGAAGCAAGGTTGTGTCATCTGCATATTGCAGGTTGTTAATGAGTCTTCCTCTAATCTAATGTGCATTTTTCACATAGTCCAACTTCTCAGATTATTTGCTCAAACATCAGCAACGGCATCCCTCATTCCATGCCGTCTTCTGAATCTGGCTTGAATTACTGGCAGTTCTCTGTCAATGTATTGTTGCAACTGTGAACTACATTATTAATTGCAACATGTTAGAAACTGAGTGGAAGTCTTTTTCTTTTTCTCCTTCTTTTCCTTTAGTTAATATTTCATCCTAAAATAAGTTATTGATTTAGGTTTATGAGTACTATTTACCACAATATTGTAGCTAAAACACAAGAAAATTTAACAAAATCGGCAACTGCAAAGATACCGGCAGCAATGAAAATAAAAGTGGGTGCTTGTAGCGAACACAGGCAAAACCAGGTGATTTGTTGTGTCATTGTACCTGGGCAATAATGGCAGCTTGGATAAATTATAAGGTGTTAGAAAGCTAAAAAAAAAAAAAAAAATAGCATAGAGTTTTAGCCTTGTAGGTACTGTAGGTATATTTATTGATATATGTGAACTGGGCTTATGAAAAATGTTTTTTTTGTCATAACTAACAAGGATATTTGTATTAAAAAAAACATAAATTTCTGCTGAAATAATGCACAAAAAAAATTTAAAAACAGTCATTTTGGTGCCACTCTCTCTGATAGTGTCACTCAGTGTGGTCCACACCCTCTGTACCCCCTTAATAACACCACTGATAGTAGAAAAAGCACACAGCCAGAAATTGCTCTAATTCTGGTACAATCTCTGGGTAATCCCAAGTAAGACACTAAACTCTCCTATATATTCAAGAGTAGATTTGCTCTGCCTTCCTTTCATGCTTGTGAATGTGTGAATGAATAAATGAATATTTTGCTATTCTGAGATATTTCCCAGCAGTCTTGGCTAATGGGATGTGGTTCATTCTCCCTGGTATCTTGTGTATACTTGAACCATTCTTTTTATTCTTTTTATTTATTCATTGTGCTTTAGGTGCACATTTACAGAGCAGAGTTTGTTTTACATTCAATATTTCATGTACATTTGGTTTCACTCTCCAATTCCCATCCCCAACACTAACCCATTCTCCTCCCCTCCTTTCCCAGTGACCCACCCCCCGTGCCCCTCATAGTTACGCACTCCTATGTGTCCTGCATTTCCTCCATGTGAATGTTGCCCCTCTGGTGCCCCATGGTTGATTGCTCCAAGCGATGCATCTCCATTGAATAAATGGGTGTGTCACCCTGAGTTGAGTGGTCAGCATGTACATATTATTTACTATTGGGCTGAGAGCCAGCCCCTGGGAGTGAGTTTTATTCTAGGTCCAAAGTATATCCCAAGGCCATAATATTAGGGGTCCCATCAGACTCCATCTGACCATTAATTATGGTCATTATTGTATTTTTGGATTTTGTTCCACATTTTTCCTCTCACTCTGTCCAGGATCTCTCTCCAGTTTTGATCCCTTTGATCCCCAGTGTTTGGCATTGGTAGCTGGGCAGCATCTAGTTCTTCAGGTCCTGAGGTCCATCATGTCCTAGGGCTGATTGCTCCCAAATGCCCTTGGTTTTTTGCATGCTTCTTTGCTTCCAATGATAGGAGATGGTTAGCTGCATCTTAGATGGCCACTGGAAAGCTTTTAAGACCCCAGTCACTACTCACCAATGTAGGACATGGAACAAGATTTTTTTTTATGTATTTTGTTGTGCCAGTTGAGTCTGGTGTCCCCCAACACTATGATCCTGAGTCAGTAGATCCATTGGCTCTCTCTCCCACAGTGTCTGGCTGGCTGGCTGTGAGGTATTGCGCTATGTCTGTCTTCTGTTGCTTCTGTAACCATTGCGGGTATTTTGTATCACTGGTATCTGTGCAAGATTAGCCTCAGCTGAATCTGTCCTTGGTCTAGAGTATAATCCTGATCACTGACCCGCATCTGATCTTCTCAGATGTTTATGTGTTTATCTGTAGCCTGGTGTTTGGTATTAATGATAATGCAGTATTGTGGATATACTGGTATTAGCTTCTATCATCTATATTTTATGTGCATAATTCGGTGTCTTCCCTTTCCCCAGTGTTATCATGGTGGTCACAGACTCTTTCGATACCATCCCTCCCCTTACCCACCTCAGTGTATGGACCCCAACTAGCCCTACATTATTCTCTACCCTTCCCTCCACACCCTAGTAACCTACAAAGTGAGTTCCCTTCCTTAAGCAAATCCTTCCTTGTCTTGTTGCAGTAATAGGCTCATACAATATTTGTCCTTCTGCAATTGACTTATTTCTCTCAGCAAAATGTCCTCCAGGCTCATCCATGTTGTGAAATAATTTGCATATCCTTCATTGTTCTTTAATGTAGCATAGTATTCCATTGTGTGAATATGCCATAATTTGGTTATCCATTCATCCGTTGATGGGCGTTTAGGTTGTTTCCATCTCTTTGCTCTAGTGAATTGTGCTGCAATGAACATAGGTGTGCATGTGTCTGTTTGTTTCTTGCCTCTCACTTCTTTAGCATATATTCCTAGTAATGGAATTGCTGGGTCAAATGGTATTTCTATTTTCAGTTTTTTAAGGAAACACCATACTGTTTGCCACAATGATTGTACTTTTTTTACTATTTTGCAATCCCACCAGCAGTGTACAAGCGTTCCAATCTCTCTAGAGCCTAAGGCATTAGACTGCTAACCAGAAGGCTGGTGGTTCAAATCCACCACCCACTCCTCAGAAGGAAGACTGGGCAATCTACTTTCATAGTGATACCACCAGAAACCCAAAGAGTTGGATCCGACTATAAGGTCATTTAATCCTCACAAGAATCCCATTAGGTTTTTAATCAATAAATAAATTATTGTTATTATCCCTATTCTATAGATGAAAATGAGGCACAGTCAATAATAGTTAGAAGAAGCTAGAAAGTGTCAGGGCTGAAGGTGAACAGAGCTAGCCTGGCTTCAGAGCCCACAGGCTGACCCATCACCCTGTCTCATCCCTCTATGTCTTTACCGTTCTCAGCACAGGGCCAGACACAGTCGGCTTTCACCAAGTCTTTGTGGAATAAATATGTAATAGCTATTTTTATTAGATGAAAGCCAAACTCAGTCCCGTAAACATTAAATGGCGCTAAGTATCCAGGAAGTGGGGTTGAATTATTGCCATTTAGGACAGAGGAAGAAACTGATAGAAGAATGAGCCTGCAGACTAGACGGCTCAGTGGAGGTGGAGTGACTGCAATAGAGTAGGAAATAGAACAACTGCATTTTAGTGTTATTTCCCGTAACACTAATCTACCATTCACTCGTATTTTATCATTTTTAAGGGTCAGATTTTGATTTTGTAAAAATCGGAGAATCCTTGTACTTAAAGCATTTCAAACATGAAATGTATAAACACTGTTAAATATCCACCTGGTCTCTACTGGCTCTTGTGACCTCAGTGCCTGGCTCCCAGAAGCCTCGAAGCTGGAGACTTCAATGGGGCTGGTCTTTTGGGCACCAGCACCTTCTTGCCATGCTCAGCTCCCCAAAGGACATTTGGAGGCACTGCCTCAGGACCTTTTCTGCTAGAGTTAATGGCTCTGAGTTTTTCCCTGACAACCAGGTAGTGGCCCTGCCCAAGGCCTGCCCTAGAGAAGCCACCTTTCAGGTCCAGGCCCAGGCCCAGACTTCTGTCTGTTTGTTGGTTTGCCAAGGAGGAGAAGTAATTAAGGGACAGTGGAATGTAGGAGTTGTAGGAGCTGAATGAAAGATTGAGACAAGGTGGAATGAGTGCTGTTATACTGTGGGGACTGCAATCAGTGGCATGAAACAAAATGTGTATGAATTTTTGAGTGGAAAAGTGACTTACTCTGTAAACCTTCACTCAGACCAAAAAAAACCAAAACCAAACACACTGCCGTCGAGTCTGATCTGACTCATAGCAACCCCTTCTTGGGTTTCCAAAGTGGTATCACTACAGAAGTAGATTGCCAACCTTCCTTCTGAGGAGTGGCTGGTGAGTTTGAACTGCTAGCCTTCTGGTTAGCAGTCTAATGCCTTAGGCACTACGCCACCAGAGCTCAAAACAAAACAAATATTTTTTTTAAGTTGCAAGAATTGATAGTGTGTCATTGATGCCACTAGATCGAAAAAGGGAAAGGAGTAAGGGTCAGAGAGAAAACATGAATTAAGATTAAATGAAGCCACCTACCTACATCAGATATAACAAGATTATACTAATAAAATGTCATATTGGGTAGTTAAAAATAACATGTGATAGAGAATACACAAGAACTTGCTACTATGGGAAGAAATTAGACCACAACATAGGTTGCCTTTACTTTATAGAAGAGGATATAGATTTACTTTCTGTTACTTCTGAGAGCAAAAGGAGGTCAAAACACAGAAATTGCCAGAAGGGACATTTTGACCAGTGTAATGGGTATTTTCAAACCAATATCCCTGTATGAAAATGAATGGTCAGCACTGTGTAATGGTGAACTTCCTACAAATTGTGGCATTCAGACAAAAATTAGGAAACCACTTGTCAGGAATGCTTTATAATAACATAATCAGGGGACAGATAAAGATCCCCTAAACTCCTTACATCAAATTCCAATGTTGTTGCTGTTGTTATGTGCCATGGAGTCAAACCCGACTCATAGCGACCCCTCCTTGGGTTTCTGAGGCAGTATCACTATGGAAGTAGATTGCCTAACCTTTCTTTGGAGGAGTGGCTGGTGGGTTTGAACTGCCAGCCTTCTGGTTAGCAGTCAAGTGCCTTGGCACTAGACTACCAGAGTTCCCTCAAATTCCAATATTCTTCCCTTAAACCTTAACAAGTGGAAAGACGATGTTCCTGAAAACACTTATAGGAAGAGAATTTTAAGTTGAAGAACTAAAGATTTTTACAGGATAAATGACATTAGAAGAACTATGGTTATGAAAGAGAATCTTAAATATTTTAAACATTTGTTGAAACTAAGATAATAAAGATCCTTCCACACATTAAACAAAGACAGTATTGGTAATTTTTACATAACTTGTTACTAGTTCCTGTTGAGTTGATTTCCACTCTTGATGACACAGTGGAACTACTCCATAGGGTTTCTTGGCTGTAATCTTAACAGAAACACAACTTAACTCACTGCCATTTAGTCAATTCTGACACACAGTGGCCCTATAGGGCAGAAAAGAACTGCCCCAAGGAGTTTCCAAGGCTGTAAGTCTTTATGGAAGCAGACAGCCACATCTTTCTCCTGCTGAGCAGCTGGTGGGTTTGAACTGTCAACCTTTTTGTTAGCAGCCAAAGCTTTAACCTCTATGCAGTAGAGCTCCTTGAGCAGAACTTAAGAAAAGTCACTGCTGTCAAGTCAGATCCAACTCATAACAACCCCTTCTTGGGTTTCCAAGGCAGTATCACTATGGAAGTAGATTACCCAATCTTCCTTCTAAAGAGTGGCTGGTGGGTTCAAGCCATGGAAGGAAGATTGGGCAATCTACTTCCATAGTGATCCCACCTTGGAAACTCAAGGAGGGGTCGCTTTGAGTCGGATAAAACCTGACAGCAGTGACTCTTCTTAAGTTATGTTCAAGGAGCTCTAGCATAACTTAGAAGGTAATAATTGGTTCTGAGGTGTGATTTTCATTCTAGCCTTTGCTCAGGATCTTCCTTTCATTCATTGTCAAAGACGTGTTTGAAATCAGTTGTGCTTTATTGTAGAGATTGTATTATGAGAGGCATTTGTCTCCATTTCCACCAGTCCTCCAGTCTCTTCTTCTAAGCAGGTCAGTGCCTTTTTAGTTTTGAGTCAAAGAAAGTAATTTCTCTCATCCAACTCTGTAGCATGGCTGCAGATAGCAACATGTTTGAATTATTAAAGACTTCTGTTCTAGCCCTAAATATGGTAGTTTTCGAATCCTCAAACATGGTTATGCACTGGAGAATCCCAGAATGCAGCAGAATCCTCAGGCATGGATCCATTGGCCTCTTTTGCAGGACATGGCTCCTGCTCCTCCTGCAACTGCAGAAGTTGGTTCTGAGGACTAAGTAACTTAACTTCCTTTCTGCCTCATTTCTCTCTCTCAAGACTGCTGTAATATTACTGCAAGAAACCTCCACTCAAAACCTTCATGTGCTCAGTCCCTATTTTCTTTTCCCAAATCCCGGTTTCCTCCTTTTCTAATTATCTCCCAAGATAGGCTGTCAATATTTGCCCATCCTCAGAATAAAATTCTCTAGATTGATGAACAGATATAAGAAAGTAAATTTGACTACACTATGATTTTACTTCAGGGAAATTTGTGGCCAGAAAGAATCAATGTGCATGGTTTCCCAGAGAGACACATTTCAATTATGTTCTATAGTATGTTTAAAAAAATAATAATAACTATGAATTATAATTAATGGAAATAGATTGCCTAACCTTCTTTCCAAGGAGTGGATGGTGGTTTGAACCACCAGCCTTCTGGTAGCAGTCAAGAGCTTCTGCATTTAGAACAGGACAGTGACTGCCCTTAAAAAATATAATAAAAAGCTGTAGTGTGAATTAAATATCAAATAACAGAAAATGCTTTCTTTTATATGCTGATTAAGAATAAGTGACTCTAGGGAGAAAGAAAATATCATTCAAGAGTCATACACAAGTTCAAATGTATTTAATGGGGGTGAAGTGTTGGGAGAGGGACAAGATTTTTTCAGGAAAACAAATCTTTCTATTGAGTTTCATGTTAAATAACAATCAGAAATTTTAAAATATTATTATTCAATAAAACTTTTAAAAGCATTAATGTGTTCATTTTTGCCAAGGTAGAGATATAAAAAATCCAGGTGAATAGAGAGAGAGAGAGAGGTGGAGCAAAGAGAGACATGCAAGATAGCACTAAAAAAGAACAAAAATGAGGAGACAGATGAGTCCATGACAGAAAGGAATAGAATGAAGGAACATGAAAGGTCAGCATCTTCCCACCATGTTGTTGGCAACTGTTAAATCAGCCCTTGGTTCATGGTGACTCACGCACAATGGCTGGTCTTGTGCCATCCCCATGATTGGTTGGAGACCAAGCCATTGTGACCCATAGGCTTTTCATCAGCTGATTTTCAGAAGTAGATCATCAGGCCTTTCTTCCTAGTCCATGTTAACTTGGAAGTTCTGCTGAAACCTATAAAACACAAGCCTTTAAAGGCCAATAGGTGGTGGCTTGGAACAGAACATGTGTCTCCTGCATGGAAGGCAATAATTCCACTAGTGAACCACTGCCCTCTTCTATGCATTATACAAACAAGAGAAATTTAAAAAAATAAAATACAGCTGTCACCAGTAACCCCCTAAAGCAGATTTACAAAGTCATAAAGTTCATTCACAAATATGGCAACCAAAAAAACCCAAACTCATTTTCATCAAGTTGATTTCGACCCATAGCATAGGACAGAGTAGAACTGTCCTATAGGGTTTCCAAGGCTGCAAATCTTTATGGAAGCAGATTGCCTCATCTTTCTCCCACGGAGCAGCTAGTGGGTTCAAACCACCAATATTTTGGTTAGCAGCCTAATGTTTTAACTACATTGCCACCAGAGTTGGCATCATGAGGGTGTTTATTCTTTTACTTTGAATTTGAATGCCTTTAGATGTGGCCATTCTCCATTCACCACAGGCCTAATCATGTTAAATTTAAGGATTATTTCAGAGAAGATACTGGATTTCTCCCAGAAAGGAGGACTAAGGTTCAAACAACTCTCATCCCAGTGTCAAAGGGCAGAGATCCTTCACTTTCCTTTGCTTCTGCTTGCATCATTCAGCCCCAATTTCCCACCTTCTATAAGGTTTACAAGGAAACCTCCCTCAAATTTCTGTTACAGGAAGACTCAGTTTCCAAATATCTTATTCTGCTGAAGTGTTCTCAGTGTCTTGTTTTAATTCCTGTCCCCTGGTTGTTTCCTTTCCAGGATCCCCACCACTGATTATACAAACAAAGCTCCTATCTCTCTTCCAACTTTAAATGATCTACCAAAACTCTTTTCCCCTCAAGATCCTTTTTCAGCCTGTCTTGATCCAGCCAAGGAGGTCTGGTGGCACTGTGGTTAAAGCATTGGGCTACTAAAAAAGTTGTCAGCAGTTTAAACCTATAAGCCCCTCTGAGGGAGAAAGAAGAAGCAATCTGCTTCAGTAAAGATTTACAGCCTTGGAAACTCTATGGGGGCAGTTCTAGTCTGTCCTATACGGTCACTGTAAGTCTGAATTGACTCAGTGTCAGTGTTTGTTTTCTTTTTTTTTCCTTTTTTTGGGGGGGTGTAAGTCCACCCTCCCCAAGTGCACAATAGCTGTCACTCAAGCCATCAGGTCTCTAGTCTGCACCCACAATCAGCACCACCACTAGAATTTAATACCTACTCAAAGTTTGCTCCCCGCTTTAGAGAAGACCATGTTTCTCTGCCCTTGAATGGAAAGACTCCTCTGTATTTGGATCTTTGTCTTAGCTCCAGAACTCTCCTCAGATAAGCAGAAAATTGAATTTGTTAATTTTAACTTGAGGGATAAGAAGGCCTAACAGCCTTTAATGCTCTGTTAAGTAGGCATGGCACAGATAGAAAACAGTTTTGAGACACAGCTGATCTTGGAAGGGGCATCTGGCTAAGCAGGTGTGGCAAACAATCCCTTCTCTGAATCCCTCCAACCAGATGTGTTTTGGAAACCCCAAGGCATAGCTATGGTGGTAACTCAGGAAGGGCAAATGAAGACACACTATAGTAGTCAATAGTGACCAAAAGTGCTGGAGGAAAAGGTACGAGAGGTGGGGAATGTTATGGGTTGATTGTATCTTCCCAAAATATGTGTTGGAATCCTAACCTTGTACCTGTGCACATAATTCCATTTGGGAATAGCTTTTCTTGGATATTCAATGAGGTCATAACAATGTTGTTGTTGTTGTTGTTATGTACCGTCAAGTCGAACCCGACTCATAGCGACCCCTCCTTGGGTTTCCGAGGCAGTATCACTACGGAAGTAGATTGCCCCATCTTCCTTCTGAGGAGTGGCTGGTGGGTTTGAACCGCCATCCTTCAGGTTAGCAGTCAAGTGCCTTAGCCACTATGCTACCAGAGCTCCCATAACAGTGTAGGGTGTGTCTTAAACCTAATCACTTTTGAGTTATAAAAAGAGTGGATTAGACACAGAGACAGGAAGTAGGAATCGGGGGTGGAGGGGAGGATAGAAAACCAATTGAAAATCCCAAGGAGCAGAGGAACAAAGGACTCCAGAAGTTCGGACAAGGACCATTCCCTACGGCCAACAGAGAGAGACATTCCTCTCTATCTGGTGCCCTGGATTCAGACTTCCAGTCTCCTAAACTGTGAGAAAACAAATTTCTGTTTTCTAAAGTCAACAAGTTGTAGTATTTCTTTTACAATAGCACTCTCATGGCATAGTGTCCAAGGCACTTGACTGCTAACCAGAAGGCTGGCGGTTCAAACCCACCAGCCACTCCTTGGAAGGAAGGTTGGACAATCTACTTCCCTAGTGATAATGCCTTGAAAACCCAAGGAGGGGTCACTATGAATCAGATCTGACTCAACAGCAGTGGGTGGGTGGTGGTGGTGAGGAACCCAAAACAGCCTAAAACCTGGGTCAAGAGCAAGCAATTGGAATCAAGAGGTAGTTAGTCCAGGAAGTTTCTGTCCTCATTAGCAACCAGGAGCAGAGAAGGGGCCATTTTAAAAACTGCAATCTCAGTGGCCGGAGGGATTTTCCATTTCCGTACTTGATCTGTTGACTCAGACTTACATGCTACTCACATTGCCTCATTTATAAAAAGGATTTCTTTCACAGCTGGGCTTTGCATATTCATCTTTATTTGGTCCTGAACATTCACACAAGGTGTTCTGGGTCACAGACACATTTTTTACTGTCTTCCAGTAAATAATAAGTGGGTTGAGCTCCTTTGCCTTAGTCTTTACTCCTAGGTCAATTATCTTACATGAGTAAACAGACACTCCAGAGGCAAGGGGCAGGGAAACATGATTTTTCTTTGCTTATAAGGGGTCAGAAATCACAGGAAGCGTGGATTTTTACAGGAGCACCAATAAATCCAGCAAAGTTTTGTTCTCCACACTCACATACATTGTTTTAATGAGGACTGAATGAGAATTATGAAAGACATTAACACGAAGTCTAGTGTATTTCAGTCCCTATATTATCCTAATTAAGTCTGTAGTAAGGATGAGTTGAAAAAACATTTCTGTCCCATAGAACAGGTATTCCCATGAATGCCAGGACAATGATGGAATATTCCTTGAGTCTACCTTGACAATTTAGAATGTGTCCTGACCTAGACGTTACACTACATTTTTAAAAGACATTATACACAAGTTTTATGAAAGGTAGTCAGTTGGAGGTGCCCTGTCTCTGACTTTACATGTCAAAGTTGCCATAGGGCATTTTATTTGCTATATAAGGTAAATTACAGGGACCTGCTGGGACCTGAGCATGGTTAATGCAACTGCAAAGTCATTTCACATAAGATCAATCTCAACATTACATCTAAATATAGTTTCAGTTTCATTTTTAAGAATTAGAACTAAGGGAAATATGTAACTCTGAGATAAATACCATTTAGAAAAAATACTATAGAATGGCAGAAAGACAAAACACTTTTCTATAAATATTCCTACTAATTAGTGTATACTTATCAGATAGTAGAATATTTAATTGAATCGAATAAAAACATTGAAAGTGCTAATTACTTTGCCATTATATTGTTTTACATATTTCCACTATTTTCTGATAAAAAATATAATCCATCTAGAAAACCACATGTATTATTAATTTTATGGTTGTTGTTGTTGTTGTTGTTGTTTGCCGTCAAGTCAGCCGCGACTCATAGCGACCCCTCCTTGGGTTTCCGAGGCAGTATCACTACGGAAGTAGATTGCCCAACCTTCCTTCCAAGGAGTGGCTGGTGGGTTAGAACCGTCAGCCTTCTGGTGAGCAGTCAAGTGCCTTAGGCATTATGCTACCAGAGCTCCTAATTTTATGGTAGGTTATTACAAATAAAAAATCTTAGGGAAATACTGTGATGCATAGAATGTAAGTTATAAAAAGACCTTGTGAAAATGGATTCATGTTGTTCCATTACATTTCTTGTTCAACCAAAGTTTGCCAGGCTGGGGTAGTGATAGAAGGTGAAGTACACCAGGTCAGTCCTAGTTCATTTTCAAGCATCCCATGATCTTGGCCTCAGTTTCTCTGACAGTAAACCATATCACTTATGTTGCTAGCATGTTAGCTGTTTATCCCAAGGAAAATTAGGAAAAAAACATCTTATTTATTTTATAACACAATAGCTCGGACAGTTGAGTCTCAATACATATAAGCTTAATAAATGAAGAAGGAATAGAGGAAGAAATGGAGGAAGAAGACTGTATCTGTGTGAGCTAGGGCCCTATGGGAATATAAAACCACCAAAAAACCAAACCCACTGCCATTGAGTCAGATCTGACTCTGACTAAGAATCTACCAACAACACTATTTTTCAGCTCTTATTTCTTCATCTTGTCCAGCAAGTTATATCAAGATCAGCCAGGCATTCTCAGAAGCCACCGGGTAGCACATTATGGTTATCTATACTATACATGGGACATAAAGCAGTGTGGGGCTTTCAGAACGGTATATATTTATTGTCAAAAAGCCTGTCTGCTAATCACATTTCTATGAGAAATTGGGCAAGTTAAATAACTTACCATAACTCAAATAAATTCCTCAACAGTAGTGTGAGATCCACACCAACCTCACAGGACTCCTGTGAGTTTGGAAAGACTTATTGTTATATACTGAATTAGGTTTCCCCAAAATATGTGTTGGGATCCTAACCCCTATACCTGTGGATGGAATCCTGTTTGGAAATAGGGTTTTCTTTAAATGTTAATGAGGTCACAGTAGTGTAGTGTGTGTCCTAAACCTCTCTGTGTTACAAAAAGAATAGATTAAACAAAGAGAGAAGACAGACACCATGTGAGGATCATCTCGAAGGAACACTAAGGAACCAAGGAATGCCCAGAGCTATACCAAGGAAGGCATTGACAAGGCTGAGAACTTGATTTGGACTTTCACACTCCGTAAGTGTAAGAAAGTAAATTTCTGTTATTTAAATCCCCCTTATAGTATTTGTATTATGGTAACACTAGATAACTAAGAAGGAGCGCTGGTAGCATAGTGCCTAAGGCATTTTACTACTAACCAGAAGGCTGGCGGTTCAAATCCACCAGCGACTCCTCAGAAGGAAGATTGCGCAATCTACTTCCATAGTGATACTGCCTCAGAAAACCAAGGCAGGGTCACTATGATATATAAAGCTTTAGCTCAATGCTCAGCATTTCAAAAGTTGTCCTGTCCAGGAGTCACTAAACTATAAGCATAATCGATTTCCAAGAGTACATACTAGATATAGAAATATGTATCCTATGTTACACTCATTTGCAGTTGATAGAGGAGGAAAATTTAACCCCCTCCTGGTACTATCTTTCTTCATGCTTTTTGCAAGTATATCAAAAAATGATTTCAGTATTCCAAGATGAGAACTATGCCCACATCTTTTGACAGCATAGTATTAGTTAGCAGATGGCAGCTGAGAGTCATCTCAGTCTTTGTTATCATTCAAACCTTGTCAGGCAGAATTTAAATTGATCTTAAACATTGTCTTTCTTTAGTGTTTTATTTTCCTAGTTCCAAGAACTCATCTTTCGTTTTTTGAGGTTTAGGAATCTTTTAAAACATTAAAGCAGGTGTTCTGTGACTTCTGGGAGCCAAGAAAATATTTTTGAAAATACTTGGTCTAAGTGGTTTCAAAGTGGGTTCTAGAGGTGTGCACCAACAGCCACTGTGGTCCCATGGGAGCTGCAGGCCAGTGGCTGCTTCCATCATGAGAAGAATGTGATGGGGAGTGGCAGGCAGCCTGTGGCCATGTTGGCAGAACATTAGCTCTGGGGCCGACATGTGATGCACTCCCACCTTTACTGCAGACTTCTAGAGTTCAAGAACGTGTCCCGTACAGATTGTTAGGAGACTGAACATCATTGAAATGCACAACCTGCCTACAGCAAACACTTACTTGGTCTTTATCAAAATATTGACCTGAGAAAACATGTTTGCATTAACATTTTGGTCTTTTTATAGCTACTAACAAACTTTGAAGAATTAATATTTTATTTGGAAGCAAAAATGGTATATGAGGAAGGTCAGGCTCAGGGTCCCTAGCTACTTCACTTTCAGGTTGTGTTGTTTGGAACAAGTTATTCAATCTCTTTATGACTCAGTTTGCTTGTATGTGAAATACCAATCTTAGAGGGCTCTTGTAAAGATAGAAAATAAGAAGGTAGCTAGATGTCTGGAACAGCATAGTTGTTCTAGAAATGGGTCTTCAAATCCCATGCTAGACATACAGCCACAATAATACCATCATGCCTATTGCTATTTCTGTTCACTTTGGATTTAATCTGCTTGTTCTTTAAAAGCAAAATCCTTTTTATAAATAGGCTAAAAGTAACAGAAAATCTAATTAAAAGTGGTTTTATGTAATGAGGAGTGTTATATCCTATATAACAAGAAATATGGATTACTTAAGAAAAGAAAAACAGAAAACAAATTAGTTACTTCCAAGTAAATTCCAATTCATGGTGACCCCATGTGTTGTAGAGGAGAATTACCCTTCAGAGC
>NW_006921594.1:8003502-8005031 GCF_000298275.1 Orycteropus afer afer
AGAACTCAGTCATGTGATCCATCATGGGAACCACCACTCACAACTGGAGTCCAGCCAAGTTGACACATCTTCAACTATCACATTGGGTTAACCATTTGCCTCTTGCAGGAACTCCAGGAGCATTTCAGGAGTCAGTTAACTCAGCACCACAATGTCATCAAGGACTTGTCTCCTTCCCATTTATCCACTCTGCCATTGTCAGAATGTTAAATTTGTTGTTTGTCCTCTCAAAAATGAGTGACTCAGTTTCAGGTATCACATCAGCATGTAATTCCACCAAGAGAGAGAAGGTCAGATTTGGTTTTTGCATCTCTCTTACTAAACCTGGGAAGAAAAGCTCTGCTGGAAGTCCCTCTGGTGATGACTTAGACCTCCAGCAACCCAAACAAGTATGCAAGTTTTGTATGCAAAGAAAGTGTGGTAGTTAAGGTTGTGTGTCAGTGTGGCTGGGCTATGATTTTGAGTGGCTTGGAATCTGGCTGTAGTTATTCCCCATGATGAGGCTGGATGTGATGTAATCACTTCCATGATGGAATCTGCTGTGAGCAACTAATTAGTTGAAAATGAGTGACCTTCCAGGTGTGGCCTACTTCCAGTATATATGGAAGAGCTTTGGGAAAGGTCTCTGGCATTTTGTTCCTACATTTTGTCCATCATCATCTCTGGTTCCTGCACTTGAACTAGTGGCCTACTGTGTTGCCTGCTGAACTTGGGATTGTTGTCTTCGTAGCCTGTGAGCCAACAATCAGCTATTTTACCTACTAATCTTAGATTGGTCAACCTCAGCAGCCCGTAGCTGCATGTCAGGAGAAGCCTCCAGCTTGCTCCCGTAGGCTGGAAGGCAGAGCTAAAGTCCAAAGTCGAGGGGCCTCAACCTATCCCCTAGAGCTGGCTCTCTGAACTTGGACTAACCTCTTGAAGTGTAACAGAATAAATTTCTGTTTGTTAAAGCCATCCACTTGTAGTATTTCTGTTATAGTAGCACTAGAGAACTAGGACAGAAGGAAACAAATTACTTTTAAGTAAGTAGTAAATGACTGTTGAGTTAGCAACCAGCAGTCTAAGATTGCCTTAATTTACATTTCAGTGTTGTTCAGAATAAAGTAGCAAGTGGGAAAGGAGACAAGCTCTTTCAGAAAGCAGTTGAAAATTTTATAGAGGAAAGCCTTAAACAATGGAGATGGCTACAGCCAACCTGACCTGAGAAACATGATGGATTTACATGTCAGTAGCATGTACAGTAGGAGTCCCTGGGTGGTACAAAAGGTTAAGTGCTCAACCATTAACCAAAAGTTTGGCAGTTTGAACCAAACCAGACGTGCCTTGGAAGACAGACCTGGTGATCAACTTTCAAAAGGTCACCATTGTACTCTGCAGACATCAGGTCACCGTGAGCCAGAATCTGCTCAAGGGCAGACAGGTTTATTTTTGATTTAGTAATAATTATAGTAGGAGCTCTGGTAGCATAGTGCCTAAGGCACTTGACTGTTAACCAGAAGGCTGGCGGTTCAAACCCACCAGCCACTCCT
>NW_006921594.1:8005171-8006224 GCF_000298275.1 Orycteropus afer afer
CCGACTCGACGGCACATAACAACAACAACAACAATTATAGTGGCCAGAAGGTAACAGTTAGAAGAACTTCTGCAAAACTGTTGATTTCTCTTTTTTTTTTTTTAAAGAAAAAGTAGACAGTTACTCTCTTCTGATTGCAGGAAAAAACAAAGTGGAGTTGCATGACCTAAAGATTTTTTGTGTGCCTCTGTTCTCTGTTCTTCAGCTTCTGCTCCATGAAGGAAAAGATGAGGAAGTTAGGATCAGGATACTGTCCTATGCCCACCCCCGTTCTCAAATGCCTCATGTGGTTGAAGGAGAGCCACAAAGATAACCACACTTGGAGACGAGATGGACAAGAGCTACAGGGATGCTAACTTCAGAGAAAGCCCAAGAATGAGGGAGAAAGTGCACTTCCCAGTGTTTGATAAAAAGGGTCAAACTTTGTAGTAACCCTTTCACTATTTTTAGTGCTACTCAGAATAGTAAGACAATGTCTCCCCTTTAAAATTAAAGAGGAATATTTACCACTTCGAGGAGATACTCAGTGGCTGATAAAACCTATGGAATCCTTTAGCTTTATGAGTGCAGATGAGAGGACTGGATTCAATTAAAATAGTCATCAAATACACAAATCTGCAAAAACACTGTTTTGCAGATAATACTAGCTGTTTATTATTATTATTATTATTCCATACTTAAATCATGAGAGGAATTTGAGTTTACATTAAAGCAGGAGAGTTTGGCAAAAGTTACACAGAAGAATTTCTTGAGCGTTTTGTGTTATTACAAATCAGAGCAAGTTGCTAGCAGAGGTTGTGTCCTATTTCTTTGCCAATTTCTATCAAATAATAACTTTTTATCTGCTGTGGTTTAAGCATGGCTCAAGAAGTTTGGACCAGACTAGAGTTCAAGCTTTGAAATGTATTTCAAGTTCTTTGAAATAATTCTCAGCCATTTTAAAGCTTTTTGGTGAAGCATTGGAGTCCCTGGGTGGTGTAAACAGTTAACATGCTTGATTACAGTGGGAGTCAAGGTTATGTGTCAACTTGGCTGGGCCTGGTTTTGAGGGGC
>NW_006921594.1:8006899-8009026 GCF_000298275.1 Orycteropus afer afer
TTTTTTTTTTTTTTTTTAATAGGGGGAAGTGTTGCTGTTCAGGTTTCACTCCAAAAAAGCAGTGGCATATAAGTGGTGGTGGCCAGCAAACTGACAGCCAGAAACGGATGGGTTTGCTGCATTCGAATGCATGTGCAAAGGCATATATTTTTCATATATTTTTCTTCATCCAAAGGAGCACTGGTGGTGCAGTGGTGAAAGCATTCCGCTGTTAACCAAAAGGCCAGTGCTTTGAATCTACTAGCCACTCTGTGGGAGAAAGATGAAGCAGTCTGCTTCTGTAGAGATTTACAGCCTTGGAAACCCTATGGAGGCAGTCCTACTCTGTCCCGTAGGGTGGCTATGACTACCTACAGAATTGATACAATGGCAGTGATTTTTTTTTTTAAATCTTTTTCATCCATTAGACTGTTATGTCAGCAGAAGTACCGGCATAATTTTTGGAAAGGATAAATAGTTGGTGAGTACAGAGGATTGCCACTGAGAAAATCAATGAAATTCCATGTTTGGTAATAAATGAGAGAGGTGCAGAAGCCATTGCTGACTACTCTGGAAATTTCTCTTTGTCCTTAGGTATTACATATTGGCTTTATTTAATAATGATATTCTTAAAAAATGAAAATCTAAACTGACAGAAAAGAATGGAGTGTAATTTAGCTAATCTAGTTCATGTCAGAATTTAGATTCAAAACATTTTTAAAGAAATAGAGGTAATATACTTTCAGAGGGATATACTTCTAACCCTTTATCTAATATTCCATTAACAGAAACCAGGAAATAATGTATTTACAGGAAGCTATCACCCTGCCCTTACATGGATTCAAACATATTTCTTTTTTAGTTTCATGGACAAAAGGTGGTTATATGAATAAAACTGATTAACTACCAGGGGAAAACCAGAGCCTTTCATTATAATCAAAGTTGATAGGGCCTCATCCAAAGGTTTAGTATATTGCAGGGCTTGTCAATGCTTAGAAAGGAATGGGATAATTCCCATAATTAATGTAGAAACTAGAGTTGATATTCTGCTTTAAAATTGCAGGTTAAATACAAAAAGTGAAACTGGCATAATAATAAAAAATTAGACACAGGAAAGAAGTAAACAAATTGTTATGTGTAGTCAGGAAAATGATGTTGAAATATTGCAGTCTAGCACACTATGATCTGAAGGGACAGTATAGAAATGAGATTGTAGCCCTTTGAAATAATCTAGTTTAAATCTAAAAATCAAATGTTTCAATGCTTTTAGTTTCTCTCTCTGCACTTCATTCTCAAAATGAAGCTTTAATTATAAATCTGCAAATGCCCCGGGGCGTTAATCCAATAGTGATACCATTTATTCATTATGTACACAGTGGTGCTTTATTGCATATTATATTCTGAAATAATAATGTTTCTTGTGGCCGAAGACTGTGTTGCAGGAGAGGAAGCCCACTCTCGCTCTTTTGAACTGGGTCAGTCATGCTTTGTGATTTTCCTCAAGGCCTGCCTCATATGTACAGAAAGAAATCAAAATCCTAAAAACCAAGAAATCTTGCTTAGTCTGAGTATGTGACTCATATGGCTGGATTTATAAAACCTTGTTCAAAAATCAGCTGTTTCTATTGTAACATTGTGGTGTTTACATTTTTGTGTCAACTTGGCTGGGCCTAGTTGAGTGGCTGGGCAGCTGGTGGTAGTTATTACCCATGATGAGACTGGCAATCAACTCCATGGTGGGATCTACTACAAGCAGCTGAGCCTTTGGGATGTAGTCTGCTTCCTTGGAAATGGTCTCTAGCCTATGGCACGCTTGGACCCTGCATGTAGCTGTCTTTGTTCAGCAGCCTGCTATGCTCTGCCGACCTTGGGACTTACAACGGACTTAAGTCAATGGCCTGCCATGTGGTAACATCTGGATTGTGCCTTTTTACTTGTCAACCTTGGGATTTCTCAGCCTCAGCAGCCAGCCTTACTGTCTGAGTGAAGAAAACCCTCTAGCTCCAGTGGGCCAGGAGCAGGAGGCAGAGCTGGTCCCCAAGGTTGAGGGGCTTTTACTCAGCCCCTAGAGCCTGGCACTTTGAACTTGGACTTAAAGTCTCCAAATCATAAGAATACACTACTGTTTGTTAAGGCTATCCCATTCAT
>NW_006921594.1:8023275-8026255 GCF_000298275.1 Orycteropus afer afer
ATTTGGCATGCTTGAACCTGGCATGTAGCCAAGTCATTGTTCAACAGCCTGCAATGCCCTGTTGATCCTGGAACCTCTTCTGGGCTTGAATCAGTGTACTGCCATATTGTCTTCTAACATTGGGACAGTGCCTTTTCACTTGTCGGCCTTGGGTTTGTCAGCCTCAGCAGCCAGCAGCTGCCTGAGTGAAGAAAAGCCTCCAGGTTCAGTGGACCAGGAGTAGGAGGTAGAGCTGAAGCCCAAGGTTGAGGGGCTTTCACTCAGCCCCTAGAACCTGGGACTTTGAATTCAGACTTCTAGCCTCCAAAATCGTAAGATGTTCAAGCCATCCCATTTGTGGTATATTCCTATCAGAACGGCACTAAGTAATCAGAACACCTGAGGTTTTCAGGAAGTGGAAATATTTCAGTACGAGGAGAGTAAACTTAGAGGGAGTAATGAAGATTTGTGTGCTAAAATGAAGATTTTGAATATTTCTGAAAGCAGTGGGACTAGAAAAGTTTTCTGAACTGATTTAAGCAGGAGAAATACTTGATCACATTTATATTAAAGAAATACCAGAGCAGTCATAGAGTGGCTGAACTGAAGGCAGGAAAGGCAATTTAGAGGCAATTGTTGTAATCCAGACAAGAAGTCAGTGTGGGTGAAGACTAGTGGACTAACGTTAACTTCCTGGGAATTAGACTCCCCAGAGGACTTGATGACCATTTGGATGTGGAGGTGAGAGGCAGAGGCGGAGTATTGGATTATTTTTCTACTTCTGGGTTGGGCACCTGCATAGATGGGCAATCTCTTAGTAACTGAGACATATTGAGGAGGCAACCAAAGTCATATTTTCAAAATGCACATCAAATTGTCTTGCTATCCCTCATGGAATTCTTCTCTCTCACCTCCACGATAAAAGGGTCAAATAGCTTCCTATTACTCTTAGAAAGAACATTGAAATACTTGATATGACCATGGCCTATAGGACCAATGTGGTCTAGCCCTGAAAACATTGTCCATATCCTCATTCTTCTTCCCTTGAATGCTCTAGTCACATTGGCCATGGCATCTGGATTCCATCAGTGTGCTATCCCCCTTCCCTTTCTCAAGGAGAGAGATGCTACTTGCCACTCCTACTTTTGCCTCATTCTTTGGCTCTCAGCTTGAGTTACTTCCTCAGGATAGCTTTCTGTTTATGTCCACCCCTGATATAACGTGCACTTACTTGTCCAGTGCTTGCCCCCAATTCCACTTTCTTTTGTTTGGTTTTCCTTCAGAGTACTGCTTCTGCTGTGTTATTATCTGACTCATCTATGTCACCCCCACTAGACACAGCTCCATGGGAGCAGGGACTTCCACCACCATATTCTCTTAGCCTAGTAGGTACTTAGTACACACTTGCTGAAACATTTAAGGAACACCTTTTGGGAAATGACTAGATTAATTTTGAACACATTGAGCTTGCAGTTCTTGTGGGACATCCAGGAAGAGCTTTTTTAAGCAGTTGAATAAATGAGCATGGAGTTTGGGAGGCCATTTGCAGCTGCAGCTATAGGTTCAGGGTCATACTTGGATAACATTTTTCTGGGCCACATCTGAGTACTCCGTGTTTTATTGCATCATGAGCTCGACTGCCTGCATGATGAATGAAATGCAAAAAATCCCACTGCCATGGGGTGAAAACCTTATAGCGACACTGTAGGAAAAAGTAGAACTGCTCCATAGGGTTGTCAAGGCTGTAAATCTTTAGAAACAGACTGCCTCATCTTTTTTCCCATGGGGTGCTGATGACTTTGAGCTGCCAGCCTTTGAGTTAGCAGCTGAATGCTTTAACCACTATGCCACCAGAACTCCTTCATGATTAACTACATTCCCAAAATACTCCCCAGCTGGATGGGGGCCCCCAGATTAACTTCCTTTCTTGGAGTCCCACCCAGCCTCAGATGCCACCTCCTCCTTCTCAGCATTTTCTTTTTTTAAGTTTTTATTGTGATTTGGGTGAAAGTTTACAGAGCAAATTGGTTTTCCATTTAACCATTCACGCACATTATGTTTCATGATATTGATCGCAGTCCACACAATGTAACAGCACTCTTCCCGTGTCCTGTGTTTCCTATTTCTGTTTGTCCTTCTTTCCTATCTCTTCCAGCCTTCTGAGTTTATCCCCGGGCAAACACTGCCCTTTTGATTTGTATAGTTGATTGTTCTAATGAGTGCATACCTTCCAGGTTCTTGTTGTTGTTGTTATATGCTGTTGAGTTGGACCTGACTCATAGCGACCCCTCTTTGGGTTGCCAAGGCAGTATCACTAAGGAAGGTAGATTGCCCCATCTTCCTTCCGAGGAGTGGCTGGTGGGTTTGAACCACCAGTCTTCTGGTTAGCAGTCAAGTGCCTTAGGCACTATGCTATCAGAGCTCCTTTCCAGGTTCTATTGTTCACTTTATATGCTTGTCTGTTGTTTGGCTGAAAGTTGAGCTACATAGGTGGGTTCAGATCTAGTCTTGAAGTGTGACTAAGGCCCATAGTCTCAGGGTTCCATCAGTCTCTATCAGACCAGTAAACCTGGTCTTTTTAATTATTTTGAATTTTGTTCTACATTCACCCAGTCTATCCAGGATCTTCTATTGTGATCCCTTTCAGAGTGGTTCGTAGTGATAGCTGGCACCATCTAATTCTTCTGGTGTTCGGGTCTTCTCAGCAGTTTCTAATGAAGCACATAAATTTTACATACATTACATGTTTTAAGCAAGAAAACAAGTGATTTGACAGATGCAGTGAAGGATGAAATAGAGTATTTTGGCATGTTAATGATCTCTATTTTGAATTGCTTTTCTCCTTTCATTTTCACATAATTTCAAAAACTAGTATGTCAGTAGACTCAAGAATTATTGCAGAATCCAGCCACCCAGAAATTTCACATTAGAAGAATCAGCATTAAAAATGCTTGACTGTAGAAATATAGTGAAAACATACCTTATTCTTTTTGATGACTAA
>NW_006921594.1:8026355-8028350 GCF_000298275.1 Orycteropus afer afer
AATAACCCAACTGAAGAGGCAACTGCTTTTTGCTATGCATCAGGTATCTATAATGGATGATAAATCTTGGTTTAAACTTTAAAGTGACACTTCATAAATAAAAAAGGGAAACTACATAATTATCCCAAACACGTGTACTTGGCTAAGCAATAGTTGAACACATGCAACCTGGCTGCAATCTGCACAAACCGTATCTTTAAAATTTTAATGTGGCACCCTATGGATGGAAAACTAACTATTATAATGCTAAGATTGTAATGTTTCTTTGTTGATTGGAAAACAATTCTGATTAGAGCAAAGGTAATCTTGGGTACAAATTATCTTCAAAGAGGGAAAACCGAAGATCCTATATTCCTACTTGCTCACCTAAAAGTAGTGACCCTCACTAGGTGGGAAATAAACTTGTCGCTGACTCAGTCTAGTTCAACATGATTACCATGAAAGAAAGAAAAAACTCAGCCTACTTCTATACTGATTGTTCATTCTTGGTATAAGCAATAATGTGGTAAAATGATAATATTTATTTTTTCAGCTGCTAAAATCATGTTTGTTCTATGCAATAGCTCATGCGTTTGTCTATTCAGTACCTCTCCTTCTGACAACAGAAACTACTTTCCTAGCTTTTGTGGTGGGAACTGGCTTGGAGATTTGTCTTAATTTTTCAACCCTTTGCCATATGGCAAGCTCCTTGGGTGATGGAAATGGTTAAGTCCTGGGAGTCTAACTAAAAGTTTGGTGGTTTGAACCTTCTCACAGGTGCCTCAAATGAAAGTCCTGGGGGATCTTCTTCCAAAATGTCAGGACCATGAAAACCCTGTGGAGCACAGTTCTACTCGGAAACACATGGGGTTATCATGAGTCATCAGAACCAACATGAAGGCTACTGGTATTGGTAATCATGTGACTCATCTAAGTGAAGGACAAGTAGACTGGCAAATCAAATTCCTAATGTGGGGACTTTTCATATCCAAGTCATGAAAAGAGAGCCTTTTTCTCTTCGATGATTATAACCTCTAAGGATAAGAGCCCAGATGGACCCAGAGGTATGTCCTTTGTCACCTGGACAATATGCTCTGTGAGAAGGAAGCTGAAGGAAATGTAAGAAATAGAGCATCCAGACAAAGGGGTTTGAGTCCTTGGCTCCAGCCCCAGAGGTCGGTCCACTTCTGCTTTTTCAGCAGGTGCATTATGTGAGGCAATATTTTTACCCATTGTCCACTTTAGCTGGTTCATTTGGGGATTCAGTTACTTAAAACAGGAAGAGCCATAACTGATACATCCCATAAATAAGACAAGAGCTCAATAAAGTAATGAAGTGGCCACTCTCTTCAGGTTTCCTTAAATCCAAATACATGTAGCAGGGCTGTCTTTTTCTACTTTCAAATAGCTTATCTTCCCCAAACCAAAACAAAACAAAACAGAAACACAACTAAAAACAAACTTACACAAGACTTTAATGAAGTGATCAG
The DNA here is from genome assembly GCF_000298275.1 of Orycteropus afer afer. Taxonomy (NCBI): domain Eukaryota; kingdom Metazoa; phylum Chordata; class Mammalia; order Tubulidentata; family Orycteropodidae; genus Orycteropus; species Orycteropus afer. Next base: position 8,027,825 of record NW_006921594.1, read on the forward strand.
GTAACTTACCATTCCTAATTATGGATATTTTAATTCAAAAGCAAGCTTTTTCTTCAACCTAATCTCTGAAAGGGATCTCCCTAGTAGGCAATCAGGGCTGTCAAAGATAAATATTACACTGTTGATGTAAACTGGAATTTACATCTGAATATTCTGCTGTGAGTTGCCGGAAGCATTTGTCATGATGTTTTTCAAACTCTATCACCCTAAAGCAGCAGTGTCATCTGTCTTTGCTTGTGGTGATTTCCATGCAATGACATTAAGAACTAACTTAATTGACAGCCTGTAGGAACCCAAGGGCAGCACACATGATCAATTATCTAAATATGCTGATGGTTACCAAAGAGAACAGAGTTCATGAATCTCATATAACAAGGTTTTTATGTAAAAAGATTTTCATTCTTGATGTCACAGAGCTATCACCTGAACCTTAATTATTTTTATTTCAATTATATATTGAAGTTCAATAAGTTTTCCCAGTTGGAAATCTTGAGAACTTCACTGGTTCTCAAGTAGTCCTAAATAT
>NW_006921594.1:8045745-8058170 GCF_000298275.1 Orycteropus afer afer
TTCTGGGTCTGTATCTTGCTCCCTCGTATCTACCACTTTATCCTGCTTCTTTGTGTGGACTGTGATGGTCTGTTGTTTCCGAGGCATCGTGGCATTGTTGTGTTTAGATCTCTGTTAACTGTTTGTGAAGAGCAGCCAAGGGTGATTTACGCTCTTCTTGGTGGCTTTTTATCCTTGGTTCTGGCTAGCAGGGTGATTTTTAGGTTAATTCTTAGGTCCTACCACCACTCAGGAATCTCCAAGCTGTGTGTGCCGTCAGGATCGCTCAGGATCGTTGCCAGATACCAGCTCCGTATGTCTCCTTTTTTGGTATTTTCATGCAAATTCTTCTGCTAGTTGGCATTTAGTCCACTTCTATATGCTTCCTTTCAAGGCTCTGGGGTCTAGGATTATCATCTGTGTATGTGTTAATTGGTTTCCCTTTTCTTTGTTGAAGAGGGTCTGTGCAGTCCTTCTGCCTAGTCCACCATCTTGCTGGAACTCCCCCTACAAGTGTCTTTTAAAAACCATATGGAGAGCAGTTCTGCTCTGAAACACATGGGCTTGCCATGAGTAAAAAATGACCCAATGGCAACTGTGTTTTTTATTTTTGCTTTTTAATACTCAGTATTACTACAAGTAATGTGAGACTACTCATTGCTAATGGCAGATCTCAGAATATATGCCATGATCCTATTTCTAGAAGTATTAATGGTCATAAACATGAAACCACATTTATCTCCATCCATATATGCCAACTTCATTCATGTTTAATTCATTGAAGCTACCTTTAGCACTAGCACCAAAGAAAATGTGATCTTTTTGTTTAGGTATATTTTTTATTTGAGTTTTTGTTCTGAGACATAATCTTCCAATTTTCTCAATACAGAAAGAATGCACAAGAATGGCTTTTTCTGACCATATATCTTTAGGTGATCATTGTATCTGTCTTATACATGATTCTAAGGAAGCGCTGCCTGAGACATTGTGTTTTATGTCCATAAAAAGGAAAATTGTTCAGATATTGTGGAAGAGATGTATCCTTGCACAAGTATTAAATGCTCTGTAGCCGATTTTGCTATCTGAGCTTGATTCTTTGAATCTGCAAGGATTTTCTTTTAAAAATTTATAGAGGACCAAGACCCATCATGTCCTATGTAATTATTAACTTTCTGCACCTGAGACTTACAAGCTTTAGTTAAACACTTTCTGAGAAAAATAATGAGAGTTATGAAATGCACCTGGAATAGAGAGGAGAGGAAATAAACCTCAAGGAAGGCAAGAGTATAATACTTGGTAAGTAAATGGCCAAGGAAGTTCAAATCCTTCAATTTTGCTTAAGGTTAATATTGAATGCATTTCCAGAAAAGACTATTGTATGATTTTATGGCTGTGAACTCCCTTACAGTAACAGTTGGAATTTTCATATAATTATCTTAATAGCTGGCACCAGAATTCTCTTAGGAGGGAGTTATTTTAATGGAGAAATTCCTCAATTAGTGCTTATGGTAGAAGAGAGGCCCAAGGGCCTGACATAAGTCAGCCTCAAGACCTCTGATGGTAAAGCTGAATTGCTCTGCTATACAAAAGGAGAAGTTTTCAGAGCTCCAAGAACTATACAGGAAGGAAGAATAGGTGATAAAGGCTTTATGGTATAAAATATAGTCATATTTGTTGAACCCAATTCTTCAGTGAGATCTACTAAATTCATAATGTTTGTATGTATATATGTATCATGTCTTTAGTGGAGACCAGTGATGGTACCAAGCTTCATGACAGTGGTAATGAAATATAAATAGAAATGTCACCTCCACTTGTAGGGGTCCAAAAGGCAAAGAAGTTCATTAATGTGGATGCTCCCAGGGATTTACAGACATTTTGAAGAACAGATATAAGTGTTCTCGAACTTAGGTCAGCTGGGGAATTATAAAAGGAATGCTTGAGAACAGGAGAATGGGGTCAGTTGAGTTAAGCTGACCTGGCGCAGAGTGGCATGCCAATCTGGGATTAACAGATTATATATTGTACCTTGGATAGTCCTTCTACACACTTTAGTGGGAGAAAGACAAAGGGAGAAGGTAAAAGGGTATGCCACATAGGTTTGAACCTGAATGAGCTAAGGTGGCAAAGATTAATGTGGACAACTGGGAATGGAAAATCACAAATATGAGTCAAAGGTGGTTATGGTCATTTCTTTCTTCAGAATTTGAATGTGCTGAACTTAATTCCTGCTTATCATATCTTTCACATTTTCACACGTGCCTCTTCGTCACCACAGATCATTGGTCCATCTGTTGGCCATCCAAGTTTTTAAATTATTAAGAATCATCTCAATAGTAATACTTTTGTGTTTAGATAGCTCTTTAAAATTTATAAAACAATTTACAATAATCTCGTTTGACCTTACAACAACAATAATCGTTGTTCTTAGGTGCAGTCAAGTCAATTCCAACTCATAACACTCTCTATATACAACCGAACAAAATGCCATTCTCACAGTTGTTGTCATATTTGAGCCTACTGTGGCAGCCACTGTATCAATCCATCTTGTTTGTGGTCATCCTCTTTTTCACTGACCCTCTATCTTACCAAGCATGTTGTTCTTCTTCAGGGACTGGTTTCTCCTGATAACGTCTTCAAAGTATGTGAGACATAGTCTCACCATCCTTGCTTCCAAGGAATATTCTAGCTGATAGATAGAATTCCAAGAAATCAATTTCCAAGATGGATTTGTTCATTCTTCTGGCAGTCCATGGTATATTGAATATTTTCCCCAAACACTATAATTCAAATACACCAATTTTTTGTTGTTGTTGTTAGGTGCCATTGAGTCAGCTCTGATTTGTAGTGACTCTATGCACAACAGGATGAAACACTGCCTGGTCATGCATCATCTCACAATCCTTGCTATACTTGAGCCCATCATTGCAGCCACTGTGTCGAGCCAACTCATTAAGGGTCTTCAACTTTTTCTCTCACCCTCTGCTTTACCAAGCATGATATCCTTCTCCAGGAAATGGTCACTTCTGACAACATGACCAAAGCAGGTGAGACAAAGTCTGGCTGTTCTAGGTGCACTTCCTCCAGGAGAGCTTTGTTCCTTCTCCTGGCAGTCCATAGTATTTTACAGTATTCTTCACCAACACCATAATTCAAAGGCATCAACTCTTCTTTGGTTTTCCTTATTCATTGTCCAGCTTTGACAATGACTCCATACATATGAGGCAATTGAAAATACCATGCATGGATTGTGTCAGGCATATTGTAGTCCTCAAGATGACATCTTTGTTTTTTAGCACTTGAAGTGGTCTTTTGGAGCAGATTTGCCCAATGCAATACTTTTTTTTTTCTTTTTTTTTTAACTGCTGCTTTCAAGCCCCCGATTGTGGATCCAAGTAAAATGAAATAATTGACAGTTTTAATCTTTTTTCCATTTATCATGATTTTACTTATTGGTCCAGTTTTGAGGAATTTTGTTTTCTTTATGTTGAGGTATAATCTATACTGCAGACTGTAGTCTTTGATCTTCATCCGTAAGAGCTTCAGGTCCTCTTTGCTTTCAGCAAGCTGCATCATCTGCTTATCACAGATTGCTAATGAGCCTCCCCCCAATCTTGATGCCACCTTCTTCTTCAAATAGTCCAACCTGTTAGATCAAGTATGGTGAAAGGATACAACCCTGACACACACTATTTTAGTCACCTAGTGCCGCTCTGACAGATATATACCACAAATGAGACGCTTGAAAGAAACAGAAGTTTATTCTCTTACGGTTTGGAGGCTTTAAGTCCAAGTTCAAGGTGCCAGGGTCTAGGGGCTGGGTGAAAGTCCCTCAACCTTGAGCTTCAGCTCTACCTCCTGCACCTAGCCCACTCAAATAGGAGGTTTTTCTTCACTCAGCTGCTGGCTGCTGAGGCTGACAAAACCAAGGTTAACAAGTAACAAGACACAGTACCGATATTACCAAATCACATGGCAGGAAATTAATTCAAGTCCATTAAAAGTCCTGAGATCAGCACAGCATAGCAGGCTGCTGAACAACGACTCAGCTACATGTAGGGTTCAAGTGTGCTATAAGCTGGAGACCATTCCCAAGACTACTTATATATGGGAAGCAGACCACATCCCTAAAGCAGCTACTCAGTTGCTCATGGTAGATCCCACCATGGGATTGATGGGCAGTCTCATCATGGGGAATAACTACCACCAGCTGCCCGGTCACTCAGCCAGGCCCAGGCAAGTTGACACACTACCTTAACTACCGCACAAAGCTTTCTTGATTTTAAACCATGCAGTATCCTCTTTTCTGCTTGAACAACAGCATCTTGGTCTAGGTGCAAGTTCTATATCAGCATAATTGAGTGTTCTGGAATTCCCATTCTTCACAATGTTATCCGTAATTTGTTATGGTCCACACAGTTAAATGCCTTTGCATAGTCAATAAAACAGAGGTAAACTTATTTCTGGTATTCTCTGTTTTCAGCCAATATCCATCCATCATCAGCAATAATATTCCTCATATCATATCCTCTTCTGAACCCAACTTGAATTTCTGGCAGTTCCCTGTGAATGTACTACTTCAACTATTTTTAAATTACTTTTAGCAAATTTTTACTTGTGTGTAATATTAATGATATTGTTCAATAATTTCCACATTCTGTTGGGATGGGCAAAAATATGGATGTCCTCCAGTCAATTGGCCAGGTAGCTGTCTTCCCAATTTAGTGGCCTAGATGGAAGAGAGCTTCCGGTTTTGCTTCCATTTGTTGAAACATATCAGTTAGTATCCTGTCAATTCTTAGACCCTTGTTTTCACAAACATCTTCAGTGATCTTGGACTTCTTTCTTCAATACCATTGATTTTTTATTATATCCTACCTCCTGAAATGATTGAATGTCGATCTAATCATTTTGGTACAATGACCATGTGTATTCTTTCCATCTTATTTTGATACTTGTGTGCATCATTCAGTATTTTGCCCATAGAATCCTTCAATACTGCAACTCAAAGCTTGATTTTTTTTTTCTAGTTCTTTCAGCTTGACAAATATTAAGAGTGTTCTCTTTCCATTTTCTAATGCCAGGTCTTTGCACATTTCATTATAATGTCTTTGTCTTCTCACACTGCCCTTTGAAATCTTCTGTATAGCTCTTTTACTTCATTGTTCTACCATTCACTTCAGCTACTTTACAATTAAGAGCAAGTTTCAGAGTCTCTTCAGATGATCAGTTTGGTCTCTTTTTTTTGTGTGATTTGGCTGAAAATTTATAGAGCAAATTCACTTTCATACAGCAGTTCACCTGCACTTTGTCTCATGACATTGACTACAATTTACTACAATACAACAATTCCCCTCCCAATTCCTCTTGATAATTACCTCTTCCGTGTCCATCCCTCCATGCACTCCTGCTCCCTGCGCTGTCTCCCTGTGCATAAACAACCCTTCTTTCTCCTGTGATTGTTCTCTCCAAGGAGTGTATCTACCTCAGTTAAATGTTAAACTCATATGCCTGTGTTTTGTTTGGCTGGAAGCCACAGGTGTGGGTTCAATTCCAGACCTGCAGGGCAGCTAGGGGCCATAGTCTCAGTGGTTCCATGAGGCTCTATCAGACCAGCAAACCTGGTGACCCACCCACCCCTTTTTTTTTTTCAAATGATTTTGAGTTTTGTTCCACATTATTCTCCTTCCCTATCCAGGACCTCCTACATAGATCTTCCTCTGAGTGGTTGACAGTGGTAGCTGGGCACCATCTAGTTCTTCTGGTCTCATAGTCATGTAGGCTGCAGATCACATGGTGTACCATTCGCTAGGACTACATGTTTCCATGAATCTTTGGTTTTCTTCATTCTTCTTTGCTCTGGATGAGGAGAGACCCATCTTTGCATCCAGATGGCTGCTTGCAAACTTGTAAGATCCCAGTCACTACTCACCAAAGTAGGAGGTGGAACAATATTTTGTGTAGTATGTTTATGCCAATTGAGCTTGATGTTCCCTGTCACTATGGTCCCAAGCCCACTGGTTCAACTACTCGGTCCCTCTGCGTAGCTGGCTGTGACCAAGAAGTGACTACAGTCTTGTCCCTTGTCAGCTCTACTATACACTTGGGAATTCTTACAGATCATACAAATACACTTACAGAACCATTGTCTGCCAACCCTGTACCTGGTACTGGGTGCACTCTCCACTTCATATTGTTGTTGTTATTTTCCATGGAGTCAGACCTGACTCATAGTGACCCCTCCTTGGGTTTCTACTTTCTCCGGAAGTAGATTGCCCAACTTTCCTCCTGAAGAGTGGCTGGTGGGTTTGAACTGCCAGCCTTCTGGTTAGCAGTCAAGTGCTTTAGGCACTATGCTACGAAAGCTCCTTCTTTCTAGTCTACCTTAATCTGGAAGCTCCATTGAAACCTGTCCACTATGGGTGATCCTGCTGGTATTTGAAATATTGCATTACAGTACAACAAACTGACAGAAGAGTGGTGGTGAGGGTAGGTAGGACTATGGTTATAATTGATATTTCCCTAGTGACTGAAAGAAGCTCTGGTAGTGTGGATAAGGCATTTGGCTGCTAACCAGAAGGCAGTGGTTCAAACTCACCAGGCACTATGTGGAGGGAAGATGGGGCAATCTTCTTCTGTAAGGATTTACAGCCTTGGAAAGCCAGTGGCAGTTGCTATGAGTCAGAAGTGACTCAATGGCAGTACTTTTGTTTTTTTGGTTTTTAGTGACTAATGATGTTAAGCATCTCTTCATGTGCTTAGTATCTGCTATCCACATGGCAGTATCTTTGTTGATACTGCCATATCATATTTGCCCATATGTTGCGTTAGAATTTTAGTCATATTATTATTATTGGTTTGTAAAAGTTCTTTATATATTCCCAATACAGGTTCTCCATGGATATATATTTGTAAATATTGTCTCTCTGTCAGTGATTTGCATTCTTATTTTCTTAGTGGCTACTTTTAAACACACTTTAAATTTTGATTAAGTCAATTTTATCAATATCTTCCTTTATATATCATGCTGTTAGTATTATATTTAAGAAAGTATTGCACAGATCAGCAAAGATTTCTCCTAGATGTTTTGTAGTTTTAAACTTTGTTCTAGTTCTATTTTGAGTTAATTTTTCATATAGTTTTACATATGGATTGAGGTTCATATTTTTGTATTTGTTGTGTATTAATTTACAATGGTTTCAACACCATTTCTTAAAAAGACTATCAATTCTCCCCTGAATTGCTTTTGAAGCACACTAATGTATCAGCTTTCATGCCATGGAATGGGAAATGAAAGCTTAAAAATCTATGATTTGAGACTCGGGTTGAAGGATGTAGGACTTTTAAATGATCTCCCCATTGTTAATAAGAAGTGCCATGACTCAAAGAATCTCTTTAGTCAAAGACCAGGGATCTCCTGTCAACATTTATTATAGTCATCAACTTTGGGGCACAGTATCCAAAGCAGTTGTATATAACTGTGCTAATTAAAGTGTCTCTTTTTTTGTAAGCACATGCCAAACTCTCATCTGTCAGACAGATCCAAGAGACATTCTGCCCTCAGCTAAGGAAGCCCTATTATTACATATGGAAAGGACTCATTGAGATTATCACTGTCAGAGAAGTCAAAGGAGAATATGTAAATGGAAGAATGTAATGCTTGATCTGATTCAAAGCAATTAATATAATTTTCTGTTTAAGCAACATTTGCTGGTATGACAGTGGGGCAGAGTTTGATTCATGAAAATTTGGTTTTAAACTCTGCTAGAAAAAGGATAACCATCCAGACAGAATGAGATATAAGAAAATCTCATGATAGATTTCCTTATCATTAATTATTATTATTTAATTATTGTTAACCCTTTTAAGATGCAACTATTTCCTGCCTTGAATTTTTTGTATAAACCATGTGTTTTCAGTAATGGAAGGCATTTTGAATGAAATGAAATAAAATTTTGAAGTAGAATATGGATTTTGATATAATTAGGGAGACACATATGTTTCGTGGGGTCTCTGGTGCTGGAGTTGTTGGAGTTTCTTCAGATCCATGCACTTATGCAAGCCCCACTAGATGGCAACACAAACCAAAAGTGGGTTAGCACCTTCCCACTAAGCCCCAGAGGTGGAAAATATAGGTAGGCACCATAAGTTCTATGGAGCATGAAAAGGTTAATATAGGATGGTAATTGTATAGCAATTGTAAATATCCTGCATAGATTATTAACCATCAAATAAATCAACTTTTGATTTGAAAGAACTTTCACTGGCTAAGATTTTGGCTCTTAATCATTTATTATTTCTCATTTGGAATTGAGGAATAGCTCAGTTCAGTTTAGCCTATATAACCAGATAAACTTTGTTTTAATGCTTCCATAGTGAATAAGAAATAATGTGTTCTCAGTGTTTTATGATACTGTTGTTTATGTTTCTAAGAGGAAGGAGGCATTTTCTTTTTAAAACCAGATATATATCCTGCCTGCGGTAACTTGGAAACCTTCTCTTTGTGAAGCTATAAGGACATGAAAGAATCACAGAGATCTATTACCCAGATACATCTTCCCCTTTATCTCTACGAGTGTTTGTGGCTGCTATTCCTATAAAACCAAACCAAAATTGCAGTCAAGTCAGATCCGACTCATAGTGACCCCTCTTTGGGTTTCTGAGGCAGTATCACTACAGAAGTAGATAGTCCCATCTTCTTTCCAAGGAGTGGCTGATACTGCTCTTCCTATAGGAAGGAACAATTCTGTAATCATGAGCAACGATTGATTCAAGATTTGACTGAAGGTACCAAACTATTTTTCATTTGGGAAATAGTAACATGTCCCTATGGTCAGAGGCCAAGTCTAATTTATCTCGATGGCCCCAGCGTCAGCCAGGTTGTCTGGCAAAGTACTGGTGCTTATGCCACATCTATTGAAAATGTGGAAAAATATCACAGACATTTTTAGCCAACTACGACTGGACTAGTCTTAATATAAGGTGATGAAGAATGTCATTAGATTTGAATCATTTATGTCTATTTATGAATTGAATTAATACCATTATTTGGTAGAAGCCTACTTTCAAGTGTATTTTTTAATTAGCCAGAACATGGATGTCATGAGTAATTGGTTCAGATAAAAGAGTGACATGTCACTTCATTAACAAATGAATCTACTGCCTCTGACATAACTCTTCTCTCTTTTGGTCTGCAGAGTTTTCAGTCACATAAATAGAATGCTTGACTAAAACTAGCCTGAAACAATGGGGCTATTTTTATCATGGGACTCCCTGGGTGGCATAAATGGTTAAATGCTTGACTACTAGCTGAAAGGTTAGTGGTTTGAATTCACCCAAATTCCTCAAGGAAGGGGAAAGCCTCCTGATCTGCTTCCAAAACGTCATAGCCTTGAAAACCCTAGAAAGCAGTTCTACTCTACAACACATGAGGTTGCCATGAGTTGGAATCAACTCCATGACAACTAACAGCAACAACATTTTTATCATGGAAAAAGAAGTCCAATTGCTGGGCAATTGCTGCCATTGGTTTGGCTCAAAAATGTCAGCACTATGGGATGGCTTCTCTGGGATTCTCTAGCCTTCTTCTCATGGCTCCTTTCTATGGTATACACTCAAAAAACTATGTTCAAAGCAGGAACCTAGCAGTGGCAAGAACTAGAGCCTCTTGCTCATTTGCCTCTTTCTTGTCCTAGAAAGCAGCACCTGTCTAGAAAAGCCTTTTCCCTTCAACCTCTCCCATTGGCCAGAGCCGGGTCTCCTGCCCATCCTTACACTGTGATCATCTACCTTGAGTGTTGTCTTCCTCCCGTTGAGCAAAGTTAAATCTTATTGTTAAAAAATGGGTAGTGGAACATAGCTTTTGGGTAACTAGCAGTATCTTTCCCTCATTAGATACCACTAAAAACTTCTTGTTGACACTGAAGAGGTTAGAAATTTGAGAACAAACACCTAACTCCTTTTTGAGTTCTATAACTCTTTAAGGTACTTTGCCATAAGGTAACCAGCAAGTTGGTAAAAAGACATTCCCATTTTATGAGAAAGAATTCTAAAGCCCCCAACATTTATGGACCTTAATTTAATAAGATTAACCCTAACCATCTCATAGCAGTAAATTGCAATTAATAACTATGCCCATAAGAAGAGAGAGCAATCAGTGCCACCCTCACCCCTTCCCTGTGGAGGACTGCACATGTTTCCCTCAGGGCATCCTATGTGACATATGACATCTGATACTGGCCAAGTCCAGGATCCCACGTAATTCTATTAATAAAGATTACTTTTTGCCTTGCTTCCTTTCTTTCTTTGTAAGAAAAAGGATATGCTTTTTTTTTTTCCTCCTCCTTCTTTCTTGACCTGCTTGGACTGTCATGTATAAGATACCACCTAGACTGTCTGTATTACTCTTCTGAGAGGTCTTCTGAGACCCTGAAATAAATAAGTGGCAGTGGAAAAGTTAGAGTGAAGATTTTTATAGTGACAAGCCTTTTAATAACATGTTAAGGACATTGGACTCAATTTCCTAAGTTCCTTTCACAAGACATCAGAGTCCTAGACAATCCAACTAAACTTTATGCTACTTTCCTCCTCAGTCACCTTTTCCAGACAAACTTGTTAAATTCTTTATGACCTTATCATTCAATTGCAACTTTTATTTACCTCTCTGTGACCTTTGTGAATACAGGCAGGAAGTGGTGACAGGTTACTGATGATTTTATAGACCCTGCATCTTAATTTGAGGGATCATGTTTCTAGGAATGGTCTGACAAATTCTATCACTTCATGTGCGCATTTTCCCAAGGAAGAAATGTAAACATTTTAAAAAACAAAACAAAATTCTGTTGTATTTGCATTATCAAAAATAATACATATTTGTGAAACATACAGAAGCAAAAAGATTAAAATAATCAAAAGCACTTCGTTCTGTTATATTTGGTGTACTTGATTGGCATTGTGTCTGGACTCACATATATCTACTATATATATTTATATACTGTAACAAACTGAATTATCCTGTTCCAAGGACGAAGCCCAGGCATTTCTTCTCTATCACTTCAGTTGGCATCTCCAGCTCCTTCCTGGCAAGTCTGCCTTGTTTTCAGTTTCACCAGGTCACCTCAGCCTCTGGACTCAGCTAATACCACATCCTCCCTCTGTCTGTCAATCCCAGGGATGCAGTGGCTTCCTTCTATTTCTAAGTTTGATGTCGCCTCTTCACTCATTACTCAGCTTTTCAGCCTTGCTGAAAACCATACAACAAAATTACTTCTGTTTGAAATACTCAGAGTGGCATCCAGTTTATTTCAGTTTGCTCCTGACGGATACATTCACTGTAAGCCGCTATTCTGAGTTATTTTGGCTAATTCTTTTGATATTTGCATCCAAGTCTGTGCAGAATGTATGAAGCACTTACTAATTGTTGCCACTAAAGGAATTTCTTTTCTTTTTCTTAGTTTTATGCATCATCTATTATTTGTAGTATTTACTCTAAGGAACTTGAGGAGCACCAGAGGTACTTGGCTGCTAACCAAAAGGTTAGCATTTCAAACCTATCAGTGGTTCTGCAGGAGGAAGATGAGGCAATCTGTTTCTATAAAGACTTACAGCCTTGGAAACACTGTGGGGGCTGTTCTACCTTGTCCTATAGTGTCACTTGAGTTGAGATCCACTCAATGGCAGTGAGTTTAGCAGTTCTTTCTTCTCCTCCTTCTTCTTTCTCCTTCTTCTTCCTCTTTTTTTTTTTTTTTTAAGGAACTTGATGAATTAACTCTCTTTCACTTTACCCTTTGTTGTTGTTGTTAGGTGTCATTGAGTTGGCTCGGACTCATAGCAACTACAATACAACGAAACACTGCCTGGTCCTGTGCCAGCCTCACAATCTTTGCTGTAACTGAGCCCATTGTTGTAGCCCCTGTGTCAATCCATCTCATTGAGGGCCTTTCCCTTTTTCGTTGACCCTCCACTTTACCAAGCATGACTCCAGGTAATGGTCCCTTCTCATAACATGACCAAAGTAAGTGAGACAAAGTCTGGCCATTCTCGCTTCCAAGGAGCATTCTGGCTGCACTTCCTCCAGGACAGATTTGTTTATTCCTTTGGTAGTCCATGGTACTTTCAGTAATCTTCGCCAACACTGCAACTTAAAAAGCATAAATCCTTCTTCAGTCTTCCTTATTCATTGTCCAGCTCTCACATGGATATAAGGTGATAGAAAATATCATGGCTTGGGTTAGGCACACCTTAGTCTTCAAGGAGAGTTGTTTGCTTTTCAGCACTTGAAAGAGGTCTTTTGCAGCAGATTTGTCTAGTGCAATACATCATCTGATGTCTTGACTGCTGCTTCCAATGGTGTTGATTATGGAACAAAGTAATATGAAATCTTTAACAACTTCAATCTTTTCTCTATTTATTGTGATGCTGCTTATTGGTCCAACTATGAGGATTTT
>NW_006921594.1:8058453-8076098 GCF_000298275.1 Orycteropus afer afer
TTTCCTGATCTATGTACAGGTTCCTTGCCTCCACCAAATTTTACCCAGTTTCAAATGTGAACATTTTGTGAAACTATAATATAATTTCACAACCAGGATATAGACATTGATACGATCTACCAGTATGTTTCATTGTGTGATGTGCATATGTGTATTTTGTTCTATAAGATTTTATCATACGTGTAAGTGTGTGTCTCCACTACCATAGTAAAGATACTGGTCAGGTTCCATCACCCACAAGATCCCTTGTGTTGCCCTTTATAACCATATCCACCTCCCACCTTCTGCTCCCACATGGTCTCTGGCCCCATCCTTGTTCTTAGCTCTGGCAACCACTAATCTTTTCTCCATTTCTATAATTTTATCATTTCAAAACTGCTATGTAAATATGGAATCACAGAGTATGTAACATTTTGGGATTTTTTTTTTCAGTGAGCATAGTTCCCTGGAGATTCATCCAAGTTGTGCGTATGAACAGTCCATTTCTTTTTATCACAAAGTAGGATATAGGGTACCTTAACCATTCACCCATTGGAGAACATCTGGGCTCTTTCTAGTATTTGGCAATTATGAACAGAGCTGCCGTGAACATTCAAATACAAGTTTCTGTGTGAACATAAGTTGTCATTTCTCTGGGATATGCCCAAGAGTACAATTGCTAGGTTGTACAGTAATTTCATGCTTAGTGCTATAAGAAACTGACAAACTGTTTTTCAGAGTAGGTGAATCATTGTACTTTCACACCAGTAATGTATTAATGATTCCATTTGTCTGAATAATCACCACCATTTGGTGTTGTCACTTTTCAATTTTAGCCATTCTGATTGGTGTGTGGTGGTAACTCATGATGGTTTTTATTTGCATTTTCCTGATGGTTAATGATGTTGAAGAGCATTCCTTGTGCTTGTTTGGCACGCATATTTCCTCTTTGTCACATGCTTCTTTCCCAGCGTCTGGTGGTTGCTGTTCTTGGTATTCTTTGTTTTGTACCTTTATCACTTCAATTTCTGCCTCCATTGGTTGACAGGTGGCTTTCTTCCCTGTGTGTCTGTGAGTCTGAATCTCATTCTCCTTTCTCTTAAAAAGACACTAGTCTTTGGATTTGAACTCTAATCCAGTATGAACTCAGCAAAGCATATTATGTCTTCAAAGACCCTATATCCAAATAAAGTCACATTCTGCGATTACAGGTTGACATGAATTTTGGGGGGATGCTATTCAAACCAGTAGAAGCCACCCTCTGCACCACTCCCTCAAATTCACATTCTTCCCATATTCCAATATTTGCAAAGTCTTAACTTGTTCTAGCATCAATTCTATGTTTAAAATTTCATTTAAATATCATCAACTCAAAAAGTACCAAATGTGGATTGTGTATGTCACTGGAGTGTTATCTAATTGGACTGTTTTCTTGCCTTTTCCCTGCCTCCATCCTCTTGGGTCAATTAAATTCCAATGAGATGACCATTTAAAAAATTTTCTTCAGTTTTCTGTCTGACTGCTGGTGTTCTGGAATTGGAGTGGGGGTAGAAGATTTATAGTTTCTGTGTTCTCTATATAGACTTTCAATTAATTCCAAATTTCATTAAAGTTTTCTTACCCTCAAATGTGCCACAGATACTCTGTTTACTCCTCAGGGAATATGCCTGGGTGAAGGGAAAAGGGTTGGGGGCTGCATGGAATCTGGGGGAGATCTGCTTATCTAAGTGCTTCTTCTTCTAATACTTTCTTTCATACCCATTTTCAGCTTTTATAAGAAAAAAAATAAATGGAAGAAAATGAAATCTGTGAAAAAGGCTTGAGTTTATAGAGCTTATGGGTTTACCTCTGATTGCTTTCCTTTTTGGTTTTGTCATTAAAGAAAAAGAGGAGCTTCAGCTGCTTCTCAATCCAACCTTTAACCAATTCTCAAGTGTTTAGTGCTGCCTTTACAACCACTTCAAAAGTACCCGAAGCCACCAATTTGTAAACCTTTGATGGAGTCTGGAACAGAAAGGAAATCAGTTGGCTTATTGGCTCTCCCCGTTGTTGACTTAGGGCTCAGCTTTCTTGGATCAGCTAAGTCAGTGACCATGTGTCTACCTGCTTTCCAGCATCCAAGAAATGTTGTTCCTGTCTGTTTTTAATCTCTCTCTTTCCTTTCTTTCTTTCTTTTTGTTTTTTTTTTTCCTTTTAAAAAAGTCACTTTACCAACATTTTAGAATTTCAGGAATGAGTGCACCTAATGTTTGTGTTCAATCTGCCATTTTTTTTTTTTTTTTCCTGTGAGTCTCTTTAGTGATAATTGAAACTGACTGCCATTGAGTCAGATCCAACTCATAACGACCCCTTCTTGGGTTTCAGAGGTGATATCACTATGAAAGTAGTTTGCTCACCCTTCCTTCCAAGGAATGGCTGGTGGGTTTGAACTGCCAGCCTTCTGGTTAGCAGTCAAATGCCTTAGGCACTACACCACCAGAGCTCCTTCTCTTTTATTCTGGGAGCTGTATTTGTTAAATTTGGGGGAATAGTTGAATCTTGTTGGAAGGCATTACTTTGGCTATCTCAATGAAGAAATCAAAAGACTATTTGGAGAGAGTCTTCATACCATACACCAATTTTCTTCCAGTATGTCAACCTTATCTATTTATTTGGTGTTTAAGAATATGGAGTTGTTCTTAATAGTATTAGAGAATACTTGGACACAGAATTAGCTTTTTTTTGTTCATTTATTAAAATTTTAAGAGACAACTACCAATTATGAAAAATTGTTTGGATGACATGTAATTCATCCATCCCTCATGAACATTGATTTTCAAAGACCTTTTAACTGGTGAATACTTTCTTTATATGGCATTTTAAGACCTGTTTGTTGACTTCTCCTTACTCCAGATAACATGAGGAATTCCAATCCTTGTAAGTGGCAAGAGTACTTTGCAAGCCCTCTGAAAGTGTCTTGTAACTGATTGTCTATGTTTTTTGATGGCCAAAATATTCTGATCCCAATTTTCTGTTTGTCTCCTTCCTAACTTTCCTTCTGTTATAACCCAGCTCTGGTAGCATAGTGCCTAAGACATTTGACTGCTAACCAGAAGGCTGGCGGTTCAAACCCACCCACCACTCCTCGGAAGGAAGGTTGGGCAATCTACTTCCATAGTGATACTGCCTTGGAAACCCAAGGAGGGGTCGCTATTCGACTCCAGCCTTCTAGATGGCAGTCAAATACCTTAGGCTCCATGCCACTAGAGCTTCTGCAGTGAACATCAGTGCAAAAGTGTCTGTTTGAATCCCTGCTTTCAGTTCTTTGGGGTAAATACCTAGGAATAGAATTACCGAGTCGCATGATAGTTCTGTCCTTAACTTTTTGAGGAACCACCAAATTATTTTCTACAACAGCTGCACCATTTTACATTCCCACCAGCAATTGTATTTCATTTGATTTTTAATGCTGGGCATCATATCTATCCACTTTTGTAAATACAGATGACATGAACAAAATTATTTTCTACTTCTATTGAGTAAACCCATTTTATGCATGACTCTGTTGAAGACTCCCTGTAAGTCTTTGGCTTTCTTGATCTATAAATGGCTAATTGCTCTAACTTTTTTGGTCTTAATGTACATAATACTCTCTTCTTTTTCTTATATTATATTCTTTATGATCCTAGGCTACAGTACATGTAAAAGCTCAAAATTTTGTTTTGAAGATAAGATCTTCTAGAATTTTTATGGATTCCATTTATTTCTGGGCTTTTTATATTAAATATTTAAACCTTTATTTATAAGATTTTGAGGAAATTGATTTGGGTAAACATAGCACCACCATCCTGATATGATGTGAAATTCTGAAACTTTTAGATCTGGTTGGCCACAGGTTGTTCCAGAAGACTCATTTGTAAAAGCCTATTTCAGCCCTCCTCTGCATTAGTGCATACAGAATGCTGTTGGGGCCCTCACTTAAAATACACCATTATGTACAGAGAAGAACACTAGAAATTCTAGATCTGGAAGGAATCTTCAAGCTCAGTTAGCCTAATTGGAGGAGTGCTTCTATCTTTAGATATCAGGGCAATTTTTTTTTTTTTCTGAGAAGTTTTATTATTTTGACACTTTCAACAGTGTTTTAGATTGTCATTATCTCATTTTCCTTCATAATTTATATAGAATGCCAAGGAACATAGCCTTGCTTGGTGTATTAGTTATTCTAAGAATGATTATGCATATTTAAATGAGTTCATGAAATAATATTCTGAGCATTATTTTGCCTTTTCTCCTGAAGCCAGAAAAGAGTAATTTTTTGTCTAAATGTTAGCAAGTTTGAATGATTAATTATTCAGTTATAAATTTGATTAGTAAGAATTACAAACGGTGATGGTTGCTTCCAAACCCAAACCAAACCCATTGCCTTTAAGTTGAGTCTAACTTACAGGGCCCCTATAAGAAAGGGTAAAACTGCCCTATAGGGTTTCCAAGGCTGTAAATCTTTACAGAAGCAGACTGATGCATCTTTCTCCCATGGAATGGCTGGTGGGTTTGAACAACTGACCTTTCAGTTAGCAGCCTAGTGTGTAATCACCTGCACCACGAAGGCTCCTTGATGATAGGGTAGAAGGCATTTCATCTTACCAAGCTACTCTGATCTCTACCAAGTGTATACAATTCACCACACAGGGTGAGTAGCTCCAGCCACACAACCTTCCCTTGTGATTAAAAATAAAACTGTTCTTGACTGTGTTAACTGCTTTTAATAGAGGTTAATATCTCTCTCTCTCCCTCATTCCATCTCTGTCTCTCTATTTACCTTTCCCTCCCTCTCTAATGCTCTAATGGGGGAGAACATATACATTTATGATAATATTGCCTTTTAACAGGAATTTCAAACTTCATAGACCTTTTTTTAAAAATAGAAGTTTGACATGATTACCACCATGCTATTCTTTGCTGTACATAAGCAAACATCTTACAGATGTGAAAATATTAATGCAGCTTTCAAAACAACCTAGTTTATAACCTGATCTTGGTTCATTTCTATAAAATGTAAATTCTCCATTAATATTTTTGATATGAGAATATAATTTTTGAGTCTGGATCTGATTAACAGGATAGTATGTGCTGTTTGTAAAAGTAGTTAATAGCACTTGGTATATATGTTGACCATTTTACAACTCACCGTGGTTTTTCATTTAATCCACGTGGAAATTCTATGAAGTAGGTACTATTATTATAATACCCATTTTAAAGATGGAGAAATAAGACTTAGAGAGAATGATTTGCCCAAGAGCAGAGATAGGAAGTGAAAGAGTGGTCTAAATTCAGTTCAGTTGACTCCAAGCTCTGATAATATAAATGTCATGTTATCAGCTGTCTTCATAAGTGAGGTTAGACACTGTTTTAAGCAATTGAACCCCATTCTTGTAACTCTCCTTCTCATTCTTCCAATTTTGGCAATTATCATGCCAGCTATCTTGCCCACTCTTTCAGGGCTCTCTGACCCATTAACCTCCTTACTCTAACTCCACTCATACCCTTTGCTCAAAATACAGCATCTTGGGAGCTATTTCCCTTCAGACTAGCTTTATTTTTATTCTTCCCCATCTCCTCAATATCATCTGTCAGAACAAGATCAGGGGATGACTGTAGAACAGACCACCAAATTGCTTATGTACACGTTCAAGTTGAAGCCGAAGAAAATTAATGTAAAGTCCACAAGAACCAAAGTACAATCTTGATCATTGGTTTAGTATATTTGTTAGATGCAATTGAGTTGATTCTGACTCACAGCAATCCCATGTAAAATAGTGCAAAACCCTGTCATGTCCAGCACTATGGGCACAATGGTTGCTATGCTTGCAACCACTGTTGTGGCCACTGTGTCAATCCATCTCCTTGAGGATCTTCCTCTTTTTTCCTTACACTCTACTTTACCAAACATGATGTCCTTCTCCAGGCACTGGTCCCTTCTGATAATATGTCCAAAGTACATGAGATGAAAGTCTCATCATCTTCATTTCCAAGGAGTATTTTTGCTGTACTTCTTCCAAAACAGATTTGTTTGTTCTTCCGGCAGTCCGTGGTATACTCAATATTCTTTACCAACACCATAATTCAAATGCTTCAGTTTTTCTTTAGTCATCTTTATTCATTTCACATGCATATGAGGTGATTGAAAATAGTGTAGCTTGAGACAGATGCACCTTGGAGCCCATTTCAAGAATAGATTTGAAGCATTGAACACTAATGGCTGAAGACCAGACAAGTTATGAGATGACATCAAGGATATTATACACGAAGAAAGAAAAAGTCGTTAAAAAGAAGGAAGGCAGAAAAGACCAAAATGGATGTCAGATGAGATTGTTAAACTTGCTCTTGAACACAGAGTAGTTAAAGCAAAGGGAAGAAATGATGAAGTAAAAGCTAAACAGAAGTTTTCAAAGGGCAGCTTAAGAAGACAAAATGAAGTATTATAATGAAGTATGCAAAAAACGGGTTTAGAAAACTAAAAAAGAACACACTCAGTATTTCTCAAGCTGAAAGAACTAAAGAAACAATTCAAGCTTGAGTTCAATATTGAGGATTCTTTGGATAAAATATTGAATGACATAGGGACCATCAAAAGAAGATGGAAGGAATACACAGAGTCAGTGTACCAAAAAGAATTGGTCAAATTTCAACTGTTTCAGAAGTTAGCATGTCATCCAGAGCTAATTGTGCAGAAGGAAGAAGTCTAAGCTGCACTGAAGACTTTAGTGAAATTTGAGGGTCCAGGAATTGACAGAATACCAATAGAAATATTTCAACAAATGTATGTAATATTGGAAGCACTCACTCCTCTATGCCAAGACATTTGGAAGACAGCTACCTGCCCAATCAACTAGAAAATATCCATATATATTGTTCCTTTAAAAGAAAAGAGATTCAAAAGAATGCAGAAATTACTGGAAAAATATCAATATTACACACAAGTAAAATTTTGCTCATTATAATTAAAAATTGTTGCAGTACTACATTGACCAAGAACTGCCAGAAATTCAAGCCAGATTCAAAAGAGGATGTGGAACAAGGTATATAATGGCTAATGAAGGAGCTCTGGTAGCATAGTTCCTAAGGCACTTGACTGCTAACCAGAAGGCTAGCGGTTCAAACCCACCAGCCACTCCTCAGAAGGAAGGTTTGGCAATCTACTTCTTAGTGATGCTGCCTTGGCAAACCAAGGAGGGATCGCTATGAGTCGGGGCTGACTCGATGGCACACAACAGCAACAACAACAATGGCTAATGTCAGATGAGTCTTGGCTGAAAGTAGAGAATACCAGAAAGATGTTTAACTGCATTTTATTGACTGCACAAAAGCATTCAACTGTGTGTGGATCATAACAAATTACGGATAAATTGTGAAAAATGAGAATTCCAGAGCACTTAATTGTTATCATGTGGAATCTGTACATAAACCAAGAGGCAGTTGTTCAAACAGAACAAGGAGATACTGTAGTTTTAAAATCAGAGAGGGTGTATACCAGGTTTATATCCTTTCTCCATATTTATTCAATCTGGCTACTGAGCAAATAATCCAATAAGCTGTAGGACATGAAGAAGAACATGACTTCCGGATTTTTGTTGTTGTTGTTAGGTGCAATAGAGTGGGTTCTGTCTCACAGTGACAGAATGAAACACTGCCTGGTCCTATGCCATCCTCATAATCCTTTCTATGCATGAAACCATTGTTGCAGCCACTGTGTAGTCCATCTCATTGAGGGACTTCCCCTTTTTTGCTGACACTCTAATTTACAGAAGGAAGATGAGGCAATCTACTTCCATAGTGATACTGCCTAGGAAACCCAAGGAGGGGTCGCTATGAGTCGAGTCCGACTTGATGGCATGTAACAACAACAACTACTACTTTACCAAGCACGATGTATTTTTACAGAGAATGGTCCTTTTTGACAACATGACCAAAGGAGGTGAGATGAAGTCTGGCCATTGTCACTTCCAAGGAAAATTCCAGCTGTATTTGTTGTTGTTGTTAACTTCAAGTTGCGTCCAACTCATAGTGACCCTATGCACAGCAGAATGAATCACTGTCCAGTCCCACACCAGCTTCACGAGCTCATTGTAGCAGCCACTGTGTCAATCTATCTCGTTGAAAGCCCTCACTTCTTTTGTGGATCCTCCATCTTACAAGCATGACATCCTTCTCCAGGGAATGGTCCCTTCTGACAACATGACCAAAGTTGGTGAGACAAAGTCTGGCCATTCTCACTTCCAAGGAGCATTCCAGCTGCACTTCCTCCAGGACAGATCTGTTAGTTCTTTTAGCAGTTCACGGTACATTCAGCATTCTTCGCCAGCACCACAACTCAAAAGCATCAATTCTTCTTAGGTTTTCCTTATTCATTGTCCAGCTCTCACATGCATATGAGGTGATTGAAAATATCATGGCTTGTGTCAGGCACACCTTAGTCCTTAAGGATACATCCTTGCTCTTCAGCACTTGAAAGAAGTCCTTTGGAACCAACTTCCCAAGTACTGTACATAATCTAATGTCCTAACTGCTGCTTCCATTGACATTGATTAAAGAACCAAGCAATGTGAAGTCTTTGACAACTTCAATCTTTTCTCCATCTATCGTGATGTTGCTTATAAGTCCAGTTGTGAGGATTTTTGTTTCCTTTATATTGACATGTAATCCATACTATAGACTGTATTCTTCAATCTTCATCAGTAAGTGCCTCAAGTCATCCTCACTTTCAGCAAACTAAGTTGTGTTGTCAGCATATCACAGGTTGTTAATAATTCTCCCTCCAATCTTGATGCCACTTTCTTCTTCATATAGTCCAGCATCTTGGATTATTTGCTCAGCATACAGATTGAGTAAGTATGGGGAAAGGATACAACCTTGACACATCCCCTTCTTGATTTTAAACCATGCAATGTCCCATTGTTCTGTTCGAACAACAGCCTCCTGGTCAATGTACAGGTTCCTCAAGAGCACAATCAAGTGTTTGGGAATTCCCATTCTTCTCAATGTCATCCACAATTTGTTATGATCTACATAATTGCACAGTCCATAAAACACAAATAAACCTCTTTCTGGTATTCTTTGCTTTGAGCCAGGATCCATCTGACAGCAGCAATGATATCCCTTGTTCCATGTCCTCTTCTGGATCCAGCTTGCACCTCTGGAAGTTCTCTGTCAATATACTGCTGCAACTGTTTTTGAATTATCTTCAGTAAGATTTTTCTTGTGAGCGATATTAATGATATTGTTGGAAAATATCCACATTCTGTGGAATGGGTACAAATATGGATCTCTTCTGGTCAGTTGGCCAGGTAGCTGTTTTCCAAATCTCTTGGCATAATTGAGTGAGTGCCTCCAGTGGGGCATCCGTTTGTTGAAACATCTCAATTGGTATTCCCTCAATTTCTGGAGCCTTATTCTTCTCCAATTCCTTCACTGCAGCTTCGACTCCTTCCATCAGTACCACTGGTTCTTGATCATATGGCACCTCCTGAAATGGATGAAGATTTACCAGTTCTTTTTCATACAGTGACTGTGTATTCCTTCCATCTTCTTTTGATGTTTCCTGCATCATTCAATATTTTGTCCATAGAATCTTTCAATATAGCAAGTCAAGGCTTAAATTTTTTTCTCAGTTCTTTCAGCTTGAGAAATGCCAAGCATGTTCTTCCCTTTTGGCTTTCTAACTCCAAGTCTTTACACATTTTGTTATAGTAATTTGCTTTGTCTGCTTGAGCTGCTCTTTGAAATCTTTTGTTCAACTCTTTTATCTTGTCATCTCTTCCATTTGCTTTAGCTACTCTCTTCTCACTCCTCGGAAGGAAGGTTGGGCAAACTACTTCTGTAGTGATACTGTTTCGGAAACCCAAGGAGGGGTCGCTATGAGTCGGGTCTGACTCGACAGCACATAACAACAACAACCACAACTTTCTTCTCAAGGGCAAGTTTCAGAGTCTCTTCTGACACCCATTTTGGTCTTTTCTTCTTTTTTTTTTGACTTTTTAGTGACCTCTTGCTTTCTTCATGGATGATGTTCTTGATGTCATCCCACAGTTCTCCTGGTTTTTGGTCATTGGTGTTCAATGCATCAAATCTATTTTTTAAATGGTCTCTAAATTCAGGAGGAATATATTCAAGATCATATTTTGACTCTTGTGGATTTGTTTTAACTGTCTTCAAATTCAAGTTGAACTTGCATATGAGAAGTTGATGGTCTGTTCCACAATCAGCTCCTGGTCTTGTTTTGGCTGAAGATATTGAGCTTTTCCATCACCTCTTACCATAGATGTAGTCAATTGATTTTTGTGTATTACATCTAGTGAAGTCCACGTATATAGATGCCATTTGTTGAAAAAAGATATTTGCAATTAATAAGTCATTGGTCTTGAAAAATTCTGTCATGTGATTTCCAGCATCATTTCTGTCATCAAGGCCAAATTTTCCAACCACCAGTGATTCTTCTTTGTTTCAACTTTTGCATTCCAGTCACAAGTGATAATTAACACATTCTGATTGCATGTTCGATCAATTTCAGACTGCAGAAGCTGATAACAATCTTCAGTTTTCTCATCTTTGGCTTTGGTAATTGGTGCATAAATTTGAATAATAATCATATTAATGGGTCTTCCTTGTAGGTGTATGGATATAATCCTATCACTAACAGCATTTTACTTCAGGACAGTTCTTGAAACATTCTTTGTGATGATGAATGCCACACCATTCCTCTTCAAATTGTCATTCCCGGCCTACTAGACCACATGGTGGTCTGATTCAAAATAGCCAAAACCAGTTGATTTCAGTGCACTAATGCCTAGGATATCAATCTTTATGCACTTCATTTCATTTTTGACAACTTCTAATTTTCCTAGACTCATGCTTTGTACAGTTGCACTTCCTCTACAACTGATCTATTTATTCTTCTGGCAGTCCATGGTATTTTCAATATTCTTTGCCAACACAATTCAAAGGCATCAACTCTTCTTAGGTCTTCCTTATTCATTGTCCAACTTTCATATGCATATGAGATCATTGAAAACACATGGGCTTGGTTCACATTAGTTTTCAAAGTGACATCTATGATTCTCAACATTTTTAAGTGGTCTTTTGCAGCAGATTTTCCCAGAGTAGTATGATGTCTGATTTTACGACTGCTACTTCTATGGGTGTTAATTGTGGATCAAAGTAAAACAAAATTCCTGACAATGTCAATCTTCTCTCTGTTTATCATAATGTTGTTTTTTTATCCAGTTGTATTTTTCTGTTTTCTTTATGTTGAGATGTAATCCATCCTGAAGAATGTAGTCTTTGATCTTCATCAGTAAGTGCTTGAAGTCATCTTCACTTTCAGCAAGCAAGGATAAGTCATCTGCATAATCACAGGGCCTTAATGGTTCTTTCTCTAATCCTGATTCCAAATTCTTCATATAGTCCAGTTTCTCAAATTATTTGCTCAGCATAGAGATAGACTAAGACTTCAAGATTGGAGGAAGATTAAACATCTGCAATATGCTGATGACACAACCTTGTTTGCTGAAAGTGAAGAGAACTTGAAGCACTTAGTGATGAAGCTCAGAGACATGTGGATTATGCCTCAACATAAAGAAAACAATAATCTTCACAACTGGACTCATAAGCAACATTGTGATATATAGAGAACTATTAATGTTGTCAAGGGTTTTATTTCACTTGGATCCACAATCAACACCCATGGAAGTGGCAGTCAAGAAATGAAATGATTTTGCATCGGGCAAATCTGCTGCAAAAGAACTCTTTAAGGTACTGAAAAGCAAAGACACCATTTTGACAACTAGGGCTTGCCTGACCCAAACCATCTGTATTTTTCAGTCACTTCATATTCATATGAAAGCTAGGCAATGAACAAGGATGACTGAAGAAGAATTGATGCTTTTGAACTGTGATATTGGTGAAGAATTCAGAAAATAATTACCATGGCTTTCCAGAAGAATGAACAAATCTGTTTTGGAAGAAGTACAGTCAGAAAGCTTGTTAGAAGTGAGGTTGGTGAGACTCTGTCTCCCTGTGCATACTCTTAGTGGGTTTGACAGCACCTAACAACAACCAAACTCACTGCTGTCACATATTTTGGACATGTTATCAGGAAGGACCAGTGCCTGGAGAAGGACATCATGCTTGGTAAAACAGAGTCAGCAAAAAAAAAAGAGAAAGACCAACATTGAGATAGATGGATTAGCAGTGGTTGCAGTGATAGGCTCAAGCATAGCAATGATTATGAGGATGGTGCAGGACTGGGCAGTATTCCTTTCTGTTGTGCCTAGGATAACTATGAGACAGAGCCAACTCGACTTCACCTAACAACAACAATTCTCCTACCTGTTATCTATCTTATGTGTATATAACTCTTTCTTGAAAACCTTACTGGAATTTCGATACCTCAATAGAAGGAAGAAAGGATGTGATGTACAGACAGAGATGTGTGTATATCCA
Organism: Orycteropus afer afer; assembly: GCF_000298275.1. Classification (NCBI taxonomy): domain Eukaryota; kingdom Metazoa; phylum Chordata; class Mammalia; order Tubulidentata; family Orycteropodidae; genus Orycteropus; species Orycteropus afer. The sequence goes on from NW_006921594.1 coordinate 8,070,913, forward strand.
TCCGAACAGACATTTTTTGTTTAGTTTACTTTGGTATAGTTTTTTCAGGGGTCTGTTGGAGGCTACTCAAATCATATACAAATGTAAAAGGAAAAACAGCAAAAAAATAATAGCAATAAAAGTTTTGAGCCTTGTGTCCAGAACATTAGTTTTCTGTTTCTGTCATAGCTGAACTCAGGATTGGAACCTGACATGAGTGGGAGGAAGCCAAAACAAGTTTGCTTTCACATAGGGCTCTCTTTTCTCAGTGTAATTGTGATGTAGTGCTTAAAAGTATAAGCTTTATCTTAGTCAAGGAAAGGTTTATATGTGGAAGGAAATTTTCTTTCTTGGTTACCAGGGGTGGGAGGAGATGGGATGGAACACTGTTATATAGGTAGAGACAAATATTGACTTTGGGGAAGAAAAGAGCAATATATCAAATGTGAGTGATCAACAGTGTGGCATTGAGGAAAAAGAGGACATAGAGAGGTACATGGAGGTACAGGTAACAAAGATGAACCCTTTTGCAAATACAGTACTGCATTGTCAGTGAAGGCAAACATGGATATATGGGTGGATAGATGGAGGGACAGAGTGAACTATTGTTGTTGTTATGTGCCGTCGATTATGTGCCGTCGAGTCGGACCCGACTCATAGAGACCACTCCTTGAGTTGCCGAGGCAGTATCAGTATGGAAGTAGACTGCCCAACCTTCCTTCCGAGGAGTGGCTGGTGGGTTTGAACCACCAGCCTTCTGGTTAGCAGTCAAGTGCCTTAGGCAATATGTTACCAGAGCTTCTGTCTGAACTATTAGGTATATCTAAATAGTGAGCCCAAGACCATGTGTAGGCTTGGCAGACAATGTTTCTACAAGTGTATTAGTATGTTCTGTAAGAATTCCCAGGTATATAGTAGAGCTGACAAAGAATAAAGTGGTTTCTTCTTGGCCACAGCCAACTACCCAGAGGGAGCAAGTAGTTGGACCTGTGAGCTCGGGACCATAGTTGCAGGGGACATCAAGCTCAATTGGCATAACATACCACATAAAAACATTGTTCCAAATCCTACTTTAGTGAGTAGCAACTGGGATCTTCAAAGCTTACAAGTGGCCATCTAGATGCAGTGATGTATCTCTCCTTATCCAGAGCAAAGAAGAATGAAAAACCTCAAATATGCATGGAAAGAATCAGTCCAAGTGATGGGTGCACCATGCGCTCCTCAGCCTATTCAACTATGAGACCAGAAGAACTAGATGATGTCTGGCTACCACTGTCAGCCACTCCTACAGAGATCCTCGATAGAGTGGGAGAACAATGTGGAACAAAGCTCAAAATCATTGGGAGAAAAAAGGGGGGGGCAGGTTTGTTGGTCTGATAGAACCTGATGGAACCACTGAGACTATGGCCCCTAGCTATCCTTCAGGTCTGGAATTGAACCCACTCCTATGGCTTTCAGCCCAACAAAAGACAGGTATATGAGCTGAACATTTACATTAGGTAGATACACTCCTTGGAGAGATCAATCATAGGAGAATAGAAGGGCTGTGTACGCACAGGGAGATAGCTCAGGGGGCAGGAGTGCATGGGAGGGAAAGACACAGGGAAGAGGTAACTATGTCAAGGAAAGAGGGGAGTTGTTACATTGTTGGAAACTGCAGTCAATGTCATGACACTAAATATATGTAAGCTGCTGTATGGAAAGTGAATTTGTTCTGTAAATTTTGACCCAAATCATGATGAATTTTTTTTTAAATGAACTTATTTTCTTAACTTTTATTTTTTCCCCTGAAATTAGCAATGTCTTATTTTTAAAAAATTCAAATAGTGTTGAAGTGTTATGACAAAAATAAGTACCTCTTCACCCTTCAGTTCCACTTTCTTTTACCAAATTTTTGACAGTTACTTCTATATCTCTAAATAACATGCTTATGTCTTGATTTATACATTTGAAAATATATTGATATACTGTTTCAATAGGTAAGACTGCAGCTTTCTTATATCATGTTCTGTTTCTGACAATAAAGTTATATTTGGTTGTTAATTTTGTTCATGACATTATAAATATGGAAATATTATTTATTATGCAACCAAGTTGGGTACTGTGAAAATTCTCTTTTTCTTTTCTCATTTGACTTACTGCATCTTTTAATATTCAAATCATCAAACAATTTTATAAGATTCTGTATGACAATTTGGCTAATATTCCAGGCAAGTATCAGTTATCAGGTCAGGGTCCTATGTTTCAGAAACTGCCGTCATTTCTCATCTGCTCAATATTCCTGTCCAATGTCTTTATACTGTTTTTTTTTTTTTTTTTTCTATTATCAGTACTGAATTTGGTTTGTAAGTAGAGAATGTAAATATCAGTGGTCACTCTACATATTTAATCCAGAAGTCTCAGGTTAGAATTGGAGGAGTAAGATTTTCAGACAGAAACATCTCTTTGTTGCCTAGAGTAGATACTGGAGGAGGTAAGCTTGGTTGAATGACATTGGCAATGACAGCAGGATTTGATTTTATAAGTGATCAAGTGGGTCAAGGAATAGGGAAGCCATTGGGCTGTTTCAAGCCTCACTTTTTACTGGTTCTGTGTCCAGGGTTAAGTTACTTTGTTTTGTGGAGTGCCTGAGGCATTTGACTGCTAACCAGAAAGTTGGTGGTTTAATCCCACCAGCTGCCCTCCGGAAGGAAGAGGGGGTGATCTGCTGCCTTCAAATCCTAATAGCTGTTGCTATGAGTTGGAATTGAGTTGATGGCAGTGGGTTTGGTTTGGTTTTGGTTATAGCTGTGGAAGCTGGACAATGAATAAGGAAGACTGAAGAAGAATTGATGCATTTGAATGATGATATTGGTCAAGAATATACTTTAAACTTCTAGAAGAACAAACAAATCTACTTTGGAAGAAGTACGTCCAGAAGGCTCCTTAGAAGTGATGATGACAAGACTTCATCTAAGTATTTTGGACATGTCATCAGGAGGGACCAGTCCCTGGGGAAGGACATCATGGTTGGTAAAATAGAAAGTCAGCAAAAAAGAGGAAAAATCTTAACGAGATGGACCAACACAGTGGCTGCAATAAAGGGCTCAAAAATAGCAAGGATTAAAAAGATGGTACTATCTTTTCATATAAAGCTTCTGTTCTCACATGTTTCATTCTGCTTTGTGTAGAGTTACTATGAATATTAATGGGTTTGACAGCATCTAACAACAACCAAACTCACTGCTGTCAAGTTGGATCCGACTCATAGTGACCCCTCCTTGGGTTTCCGAGGCAATATCACCATGGAAGTAGATTGGCCAAACTTTCTTCTGAGGAGTGGCTGGTGGGTTTGAACTGCTAGCCTTCTGATTTGCAGTCAAATGCCTTAGGCATTATGTCACCAGAGCTCCCACAACAATATAGCTCTGTAATTCCTATAACTCATTTTTATGATATGGAAATTTATAGAAATAAAATTTAAAATAGTGACAAAGAAATAAATGAATCAAGTCTCTTATAATATGCCCGCCCTCTTTGAATAACAGTTGAACTTCCTCATAAAACCAAAAACCAAACACACTGCGGTGGAGTCGGATCTAACTCATAGCGACCCTTCCTTGAGTTCTCACTGGAAGATCAGAGAAGCTAATTTTCTCATACTACACTTTAACCTTTGGCCTTAGCACTAGCCATAACATGAAAAAATACCATGGCAACCCAAGGATGAAGATAACAATCAAGGAAGCTCTGAAAAATGCCCAAATTAATGTTTCAACTATATTTTTTTTTGACTAAGAATCATTTTAATCTTGGACTCAGTACAAAATTTCAAAACTTAAGCTCAATGAGCCATAATAGGGCTAATCATAAAATCCTTAACTGTAACAGCCTTTAATTATTGCAAGCTGTAGCAATGCTTTATAAAGCTAACAGAGATGAGATGCTACAACACTATCTTTTCAAACAGGAGAACTGTTCAAGTACTCTACAATATAATTACATTTCAAAGTGCTCCCTAGACTTGGGACCAAAAGACAAAAAGAAGAGAAAGGAAGAAAGTAAAATCATGCAAAGACAGAAGGTTTTCACCTTTTGTGAGATTTTATTTCAATTTATTGATGTTATATGGAAATTGTAATAGAACAACTGAATTCCATGATTGCAGATCTACAGAACTAAAATCTGTAGACTTATTCGTATTAAAACTGAGAGTAATTTGTTCAAAATATCCTGGTGAGAAGAAAATTGCCTTATGTCCTTGTGGGGTCATAATAGTTTTCACAATGTCTACAATAAACCCAATGCAGGACATAACAGATAATTGAAAGCAAAAGTTGCATGTATTAAGTCTGTTGGTATCAAGGTTAAAGGAGTGGAATGAAGTATTCAGGTTAAGTGATGTTATTAGCATAGTGCCTTCACATGTGGTACATCTAGCACATAAATACTTAATATGGTACTTACTTATGCTTTCCGTAAAAAGCTTCTGCCCTCACATATAACGTCAATATTTTTAGAAGGTAGAAAAAATTTACCACAATGAACATTTTCTCTCAAAGCATTAAAAAACAAAACAACTAAACTCATTGACATTGAGTCAGATCCGATTCATAGTGACCCCTAACTGTAGATTATATAAATAATTATAGCGTGATCAAAGAGTGCCAACACTAACCTGAGGTATAAATCTTTATAGTTTCCAGACTTTTGAATTATATTTTCCTGTTTAGTAAAATGAAAACACATTTATAGTATCAATATCAGCAATACACAGGCTCCTGAAAACAACTGTATGAAGTTCATGAATCCTATTAATCCTGTACTTTCCCAAAAAACTTGAGGAAAAAAACATTTTATTTTCATTTAAAAATACCCACTCATTCTCCTCCATTTCAATCTTATTTTCTCTCTTTGCATTCCATGGTTGTCCACTGCCCTTTTTTGTGCACTGTCTTTCAAGCTGTTATCCCTTCCTTTTTCTTATTTTCTTCCCTGTCTCCTTCCATATTTCACTTCTGCAAATTTCTTGTGAGGAATAGAAAGTTGAAGGTTTCAAATTATGCAGAGTGTATTCAGGTGTTGAGATCTCAGATACAGTTTTGTGGTTATTTTAAAGCCAACAAGATGACTGCATTTCTACTCCAAGCTTTCTCTTTCCTGCTCTGAGTTTATCTCCTGTGGTGTTCGTAAGTATTGTTGAATAAGTTAATATTCTTCTTCTTCTT
>NW_006921594.1:8078539-8079033 GCF_000298275.1 Orycteropus afer afer
GTCCTCCAAGTTCATCCATGTTATGCGGTGTTTTGCAGATTCTATGTTATTCTTTAGCGTTACGTAGTATTCCATTGTGTGTATGTACCGTAGTTTGGTTATCCATTCCTTGGTTGATGGAAATCTAGGTTGTTTCTATCTTTTGGCTATTGTAAATAGTGCTGCAATGAACAAGGGTGTGCATATATCTGTTCTTGTCATGGCTCTCATTTCTTTAGGGTATATACCTAGTAACAGAATGGCTGGGTCAAATGGTATTTCTAATTCCAACTTTTGAAGGAATTGCCATACTGCTATCCACAATGGTTGTACCATTTTACAATCCCACCAGCAGTGTATGAGAGTCCCAATCTCTCCACAACCTCGCCAGCATTTGTTATTTTCTGTCTTGAACTTTGCTACTAGTGCTAGACCAAAATGGTACCTCATTGTTGTTTTGATTTGCATCTCTCTAATAGCTAATGATCATGAGCATTTCTTCATATGTTTGTTGG
>NW_006921594.1:8108155-8121155 GCF_000298275.1 Orycteropus afer afer
TTCAAGGCTTAGGGGTCCAAGATTATCTTCTGTGTCTGTGTTAATTGGTTTCCCTTTTCTTTGTTGAAGAGGGTCTGTGCAGTCCTTCTGCCTAGTCCGCCATCTTGCCAGAACTCTCCGATATTTATGTTTTTTAAAAAACAAAACAAAATGACTTCAGATCTTTGGAACATTAGTGGTGTCATGGAGTGCCAAATTCCAAGGATCTGGGAGTTATGAGTCCTTCCCTGCTGCTGATTCAGCCACTAAAGACCTGTATGATGTTGTGTAATGTCCTTCCACTGCAGTTCCTTTGAACAATGAGAGGGCTGGGTTTGTAAATTCTATGTTCACCAGGTGGACAAATTCTGAAGCCATTCAAACTCCAAGTTAAGACCTGACATGTATGTCAGTAGCTGCCATGCTTCCATTCTCAATTATTTGCAGACTGATTAGCCAGTCGAGGTTTGAGGGTTTCTTATTTTTTCCCTTTCTCCATCCTACTGCTCATGTTGGGGCTTTTCAGCTCTTATTGATGTGTGTTTCCCAGGCTGGGGAAATAACAAAGAAACTGACAAAAGTCAATTTAGTTCCTTAGTAATACCTCTGATAAACCTGCTTTTGTAGAAAAGGTGGAAACCTTTGATTACTATGAGATTGGTGAATTTTTTTCAGATTTTGTTGAGATTTGGGAACTTATTTTCTCCCTTCTTTTTAAGTTTGCTATTGCTACTGATGATCAAAAGTTGCTATGCTGTACAGAAGAGCCTATTTTGTTTGTTTGCTTGTTTTTCTTTCTGTTAGGGTCTAAAAACACTCTTTTTGAGTACTTTTCATTTTATATTCCCCCTTCTTTGAATGCTCTTTCTTCAATTATCCATGTGGTTTCATATCACTTTTTTTTTTTTTTTAATTGTGATTTGGGTGAAAGTTTACAGCGCAAATTCATTTTCCATACAACAGTTCATACACATTTTGTTTCATAACATTGATTACAATCCCCTTAATGAAATATCTCTCTTCCCACTTCCTCCCTGTAGTTACCTTTTCCTTGTGTCCTTCTTTCCTATGCATTCCTGCCCTCTGAACTATCTCCCTGTGAAGATACTACCCTTCTGATCTCCTGTGGTTGATTATTCTAAGGAGTGTATCTACCTGGTGTAAATATTCACCTTATATGTCTATTGTTTGGCTGGAAGCCACAGGGAGTGGCTGAAGTATGACTAGGTGCTATAGTCTTGGGGATTTCATCAGTTTCTATCAGACTAATAAGCCTGGTCTTTTTTTGTAATTTTGAGTTTAGTTTCATATTTTTCTCTAGTTCCTAAGACATTTGACTGCTAATCAGAAGGCTGGGGTTCAAACCCACTAGCCACTTCTCAGAAGGAAGATTGGGCAATCTACTTCCATAGAGATACCTCCTTGGAAACCCAAGAAAGGGTTGCTATCAGTCGGAAACGACTCAACGCCAGTGAGTTTGGTTTTGGTTTTGATTCTATTCAAGATCTCCTATTTTGATCCCTTTCTGAGTGGTTGACAGTGGTATCCAGGCACCATCTAGTTCTTCTGCTGTCAGGGTCATGGAGGCTGAAGTTTGCATGGTCCACTAGTCCCAGGCATCTTTGGTTTTCTTCACTTTTTGTTCTGGATGAGATAAAACCACATGTTGCACCTTAGATGGCCACTTACAAGCTTTTAGGACTCCAGCTTTATCTGGTACTAGACTAAACTCTTTTAAAAACAAATTATTATTCCTGGAATGGTAGCATACTTTTTGATAGTAGTAGATAGAGTACTTGATATATCTGCCAGGACATGGCTATTTCTGGAAATTTAGACTAGTCAAGACACTTCCTGTAATTAAGAATCATTGTCATTATTGTCATACTAATTAGCCACATTGTACATATATAGAGTGCAAACACATACCCCATTTTGGGGAAGGAAAAGACCTAGCATTGTTACAGTGTGTTTGGCACTTTGCCTAGCTCATTATATACCTTATTTCATTTAATTCTCAAAAAAGACCAGTGCTAATTATGTCAAAAATGTATTGCATTGCATGAACGCCAAAGGGAAGGCCATTATTTCCTACCACCTTTATTTATTTATTTTCCACTACTTGTTTCTCACTCTCTCTCTTTCCTCCTGTTCATGTTCCTTTCTTTGTTTTCTTTTCCTGGACACTGCTTGCTGGTATTCTTCCCTTTTCTTCTTTCCTTTTCCTTGTGACTCCTTCTCTGCTGTCTTGGTTTCACCAAAGGCTTCTATGGGTGTCTTTCAGCCCCACTGGGAACTTTTACAGCTAAACCAGTTGCAGGCAGCTGGCATACATCAAATCACATTTGGCAAAATGTGTGCTATGTATCTGGAAACTAGGTTATACTCATTCTGGAGCAATTAACTAGATAATTGCTCTGGCATGAAGACAGCCTTGTACTATTCTTGTAACAAAATAGGTAATTTTAACTATAGCACCACCTAATATTTCCAGGGAGTGCTAAACATTCTGGCTCCTTCTTATTTTAGATCAATTAAGTGTCTCTCCGGATTCTTTATGTTCTCTTTCACAGGCATTTTGCTGCCATAATCACTTCGTTGTTTTTGAACTGGGTGTGATTGGTCTCTCATGAAATAAAAACCAAATGTTTTTTGAATAAAGCAGAGTATACATTGGGAAGAGCAAAAATGTTATCACCTTTTCCTCCTTTAGTTTTCCTTGTCCAGGCCATGTTCCTGGGTCAGTGAAAGCAAAAAGGGCAAGGGAGTTTATAGTTTGGAAAGAACTTTGCAAAGGAAATAAGAAAGGATGAGCCTGGTCTGATGTTGGTATCATTTATATGAGTGATTAGTCACTTCAACTGATGTAACAATCAATTGCATAGTTTTCACAATCTATGCTGTGTACTCAGCTTTGTGTTAGTTCTACAAATGGCAGAACAGGATGGTTCCTTACCTCTAGAAGCTTGTAAGGCAACTGGGAAGTCTATAGGGTCACACAGATACCAAGAGCAAACAAACAGTGCACAAGAATTGGGTATAATGTAACTTTCTTTTTAATAGACATTAAGGATGTTACTTGTTCAGAAGAGAGAATAACAACAACAAAAACCTGTATAGGAAGGAATATTACTTGAACGGTTTGGGATGAGACAGGGCTCCTAAAGAATGTGCCAAATGAGGGAGAAAGTGAAGGATGTCTCAACGAAGGAGTATTTTTTTTTTTTCCGTGTTTCTTTTTTTCCTCTCCCTGAACTGTGAAACTGCATAAACAAAACCAGTCAGCAGGGAAGAAAACCAGTTACCATTGAGTCGATTCTGATTCATGCTGATCATAATTCCATGTGTCTCATGCACACACAGACACACACACAGACACACAGACACACGATCACCGTGAATCAGAATTCATGCTGATGTGCTTCAGAGTAGAACTACCCTTCATAGGATTTTCATGGCTGTGACTTTTGGAAGAAGGTTCAGGCTTCCCTAGGTGTATTTGAACCACCAACTTTTTGGTCAGTAGCCACACCTCAGTGAGGCAAAACAGAAGAGTAGTCAGGTTTACTTTCCTTAATTTTTTACTGTAATTTGGGTGAAAGTTTACAAAGCAAATTGGCTTTCTATGCAACAATTCATACACATTCTGTTTCATGACATTGACAGTGATCCCAACTGGATAACAGCAGTCTTCCCACTTCCTCCCTGTGTTTACCATTTTCATTTGGCCTTCTCTCCTAGCCTCCCTCCCTGCCTTCTGAGCTTTATCCCTGGGCAAGTGCTGCCCTTTTAATCTCCTGTGGTTGATTGTTCTAAGGAGTGCATACCTCCCTGGTACTATTGTTTACTTTATAGTGTATTCAGGTTTTGGAATTTGATCATCAGTGTTAGATTGTAGCTTGTCATTTGTTGTCTGTGTGGACTTTTGGCACTTAGTTCCCTAAGTTTCAGGTCTCTGTTTTATAAAATAGGGTGTTACCCTTTTCTATGAGGAGCTGGGAGGATTAATTATAATCATCTTCATTCATTTAATACATGTTTTTTAAGCACTATATTTACACTGCCTAGGAAACCCAAGGAGGGGTTGTTATGAGTTGGATTCAACTGGATGGCAGTAAGTTGAAAGGATGTAGGGGAAGACAAAATAGCTTTGTCCTCAGGGAGTATCTCCAACTGGGAAAATAGATGCAATTACATAAAATATTTGGCACAGATTCTGGCTCATAGCAAATCTTCAGTATATGTTGGTGGGTACCAGCTGCTGTTTTCAATAATCATAATAACCCAAGTGGGAAAATAAAATTTTTACAAAGATACCTTCAGTCTTTTTGCAACACAATTTGACCAGCCAGTGATAATATGCAAATTCAACATTCTGTATTGAGTCATTAAACATTCTTAACTGTTTCCCTATCTAAAAAGTGTCATGGGACACCAATTTTCAATGAACAGTATGCATGTGGCTAGACTCCACTTTCTTCAGAGTAGGAGTCATGTCTTTATATTTGTATGATCAGTGACCAGGAACCTGTACAGACCAGACAGATTTCTTACCTATGCAACTTTATTGACCTCCATTCTAAATAATATTTATTCAATTAATCAAGTGTTTAGCATTCAAAACTGTCTGTAAATGACATCTGGTGGAATACTTCAACCCAGTGTCTATGTATTGTTAAATGTTGTCAAGTCAATGTTCGACTCATAGTGACTCCATGTGATGGAATAGAACAGCCCCATAGGATTTTCTGGGAGATGTGATGGTGTAGTGCCAAAGACATTTGGCCACTAACTAAAAGCTGGTGGTTCAAACCCACCAGCCACTCCTCGGAAGGAAGATTGGCCAATCTACTTTCGTAACGATACTTCCTCGGAAACCCAAGGAGGGGTCGCTATGAGTCAGACTGGACTCCACGGCAGTGAGTATGGGGTTTTCTAGGCTGTAATCTTTATGGAAACAGATTGCTTGGTTTTTCTCCTGCCAAGCAGATGGTTAGGTTTGAACTGCTAACCTATTGGTAAGCAGCCCATCACTTAACTGATGCTCCACTTGTGCTCTTTAGTATCCACTTTGTCTTAAAATTTTGGTGTCTTTCTACAGGTATTTCTTCCTGTTCCCTATCCTCCTCCCATGCCCCCGCCCCAAATTTTTGATTCCTGAGAAGTGGACCCTACCACCCACTTCTGAGGAAGGGAAGGGAAGAAAGTAGGATTGGGCAGAGAGAAGAGCTGGGCTTTGAAGCAGTCCCATTGTAGGCCTCAGCCAAGCCACAGGGAGATCTGAACCTGAGAGATTCCTTCAGAATTGCCCTGAATGGGGCATTGTGGCCCGGTTTTTATATTCCCATGTCGATTACTTATTGGATGAGAGCTGTCCCAGGAATAAAGCATGGCCTTGAGTAAGATGGCCCTCTTAGCAAAGGAAGCTCTATAAGAGGATTGGCACTGAGGACAACTCTCCTAGGAGCTGGAGGATCGAGTCCTCATGCCTGAAGACCCTGTGACTGTATTTTAGCCTCCATTACATATACAGTCTTCCCTGACAGCTACACTTAATATGGAATTGAAAGTGGTTTTTTGTTTGTTTCCCACTTTCTATATTTTACCATGGAGTAGCCATGCCTGTGTAAACTGATTACAGATTGCTATTTAGATGCTTATAGGCCCTCTCTTAAAAACTTCCATCACAACAAAATCTTAGTAGAATTACGTGACTTGGATTTTCTGAGCTATGTCATCACTGGGGATTGGAGACTGGGAGTTATCCAAATAATCAGTTCACCTTTAAGATTAGTTCTTTCCCCCATATTGGTTATATGTGACAAGGCTAAAATTTTGGTATCTTTTATGAGCTATTTCTTGAGTCCTGAGTCAGCATCTCTCATGAAAATGTTATGGTTAAATTAGGCAGTTGCCCATCATTCCTTATTCCCTATTATATGTGGGTTCTTCTTAATCTTGTTTACCTTAGTAATAAATAGCTCCCAGAGAGCGTAATAATACTTTTACTTCCATCAAGCGCTGTGATCACTGCTTTGGTCGTGTAACACATTGTTGTACTGAGCTAAGCTAATGACTCCCCGAAAGAAATAAACTCACAAATGAGCTTTTGTTCAATTTTTAGTAATTGCAGATTCAATCTACCAGGAATGCATAAAATATAGGCCTTCCAAGTTTATGATGATTTTCCTTGCTTTCAAATTAATTTAATTTGTTACCATACATTTGATATATTTCAATTCTAATTCTGAAATGTTGAAATATTGTTTTGTTTTAAAAATCTGTTCCTTAGTGTTTTTACGCTTTTTAAAAGTGAAAGAACTAGAAGGTAATACAGTGGGGGAAGAAGTAAATTACACATAAAAAAATCCATTTCCATGCTAATGAAGTGTATTACATGAGACTATTCACAGTATTGGAAAGAAAATAGACAATACTTAAGAAATTTGCTTCCTTGGATGAAAGGTGTTTGTTAAAATATAAACCACAGGCATTGTAGTTAATTATTTTCTAGTTGTGACTTAGTGTTTCATTTGAAATGACCTAGGGAAAAGAAAATCTGCAAACAAAACATAAACTAATGACCAGTGACAGTTTAAGAATCTCCAGCTCTTGTTTTCTATAGGTACACCTAGAGATGTTGTTTTTAAAGTTATTAAAGATTCAAGTTTGTATTACAGTATTTTATACTGTTGTAATAATACAACATGTATTACAGTATTTTAATTCAAATACTGTAATACAAGTTGAAAAAGAAACACTCATTTTATTTTAATGTGCAGGGATTGCTACTTCCATCCCTTAAAACTAATGTGCCATTTTTTATTGATCTTTTTGTTTATATTTAAAAAATCTTACAACAATTTCAAATATAAGTTTCAAATGTGAAGGATGAGATGATAAACTTCTATGCATCTGTCACTCAGTTTCATTATTTATTGACTCGTGTTCTATCTTGTTTTTTTGTCCACCTTATCCCTTCTTCTCTATTCAACCTAGACTACTTTTTATTTTTTAACTTTTTATTGTGATTTGAGTGACAGTTTACAGAGCATATCAGTTTCCCATTCAACAATTGATGCACATCTTATTTCATGTCACTGATAGCAGTCCCGCGATGTAACGTCCCTCATCCCACTTCATCCCCCTGTTTCCTGTTTCCACTCATTCTCCCTTCCTATCCCTTCTTGCCTTCTGAGCTTTGTGCTTGGGCAAATGATGCCCTTTTGATCTCAAATGGTTGATTGTTCTAAGGAGTGTGTCTCCGTGGGTGGTTGTTCACCTTATACACTTCTTGTTTGGCTGAAAGTTGATTATTTTAATGTTGTATCATTTCATTTGTTAACATTTCAGTGTATGTATTTTTGTAAGACAAGGATTCTTTAAATCACATAACTGCAGACATTTTTTATACTTAAAAATTAATAATGATTTTGAGAGCATCATATACCCCATTAATGCTCAAATTCTCTAATTAGTTTTTTTAAAAAATACTTGTTTCAAATCAGTATTTAAATGAGGCTCACGCATTACAGTTGCTTGATATAATTCTGAAGCCCATTTTACTATTTACATTTCCTATCCATCTCTAATTTAATTCTTTATAACTTATTTGCTGAAGAAATCAGGTATTTTGTCCTGAATAATTTCCCAGTCTAGATTTTTCATGATGTCAATTAAAATCTTCTGCTGTCCCCTCTATTTCCTGTAAATAGGCAGTAATATCTAGAGAACTGATCAGATTCCCCTTTTATTTTTTGACAAGAACACTTCAAGTAATACATTGTACGTCCATTGAGAAATTCACCATGTCTGTTGTTTGTCTTTTTATGATTATTGCCAAATCCATTATTTAATGGGTCATTATTTAATCCATTATTAAATCAATTATTTAAGGTGTTAAAATATCAAAATTCTATTACTCGCATTTCATTTATTAGTTGGCATTCTATAAAGAAATATTTCTCTTCATCAAGTATTTAGATATCTTGAGGTACAGTTTGTATACAGGTACAGTTTGATTGATTCTTTCCTTTATTAGTTTTTAAAATTTCAGATTGATTCCCAGCATCCTCTAAACATGATCAATGATTATTTTATTTTGTTTTTTGGTATTATTATTTGTTATAATTGGAATAGATTTTGTAGCTTAATCCATAACAGCTATTGAAATTTATTGATCTTCAATTGTTATGTCTTTGGCCAGTGGAAGCCTCTTGAAGTTGGTGATAAGTCCTTTTGATCCATCTGTAATAGTCTTTAGTATTTTTCAGTATTTTCTCATAGGACAAATTCTAGGTGCATCTTATCAATTTATGTCCCAGACCTGGAGTCACCCACTTCTCTAGAGTCTGGGAAATAGTATTAAAGATGATACTCTGGGTGTGCAGTGCAGTGAATTACTTAACAGGGCTCTTCTACCCATGGTCTTTGTGAGTCCTACCAAATGATTGGGTGGAGACATGCAAATGTGAGGTACTTGTGGCCCACCAAGGAGTTATAGCTTGCTAATAAAGTGAATAGGTACATGGTAACTTTGTGGATTTGGGACCATGAAAATAAGTGTATGGAACACTGAATTGGGTATTATTCAGCATTGCCATGCTGATGGGCTTAAAATGAGCCATTCCAGAGGTGGAAAAGAGGGGAAATCTCACTACCATCATGAAAGAAGAGCCAGTAGAGGAATGCATCTTTTGGACCACAAATGCCTGCACTGAACCTCCCCTATCCAGGTGACAGAGAGCTGTGAGACAAGAGATGATGAGGAGCAGAAGCAGAGAAACTGGGAGAACAGAGGCAGAAGAACCAAGAAACCAGCAGGAGACAGAGTGGTGGGCCTCACGGCCCACAGAGCGAGAAAGCTGAGTGCCTTTGGGCAGGAGGAACAGCTGTGTATTGGATATTCTTCGTTTTTGCTTCTTCTACATCTATTGTTTCCTTTTGAATCCTTTTCATCTCTTGTTTCTGTAATTTTTAGACTTTTTTCATCTTTCCATATGTTATTTATCTTAAGATATTATGCCTGGTGTTTAATTACTCTAGTATTACTTTTAGTTTATTATTTATTTACTATTGTTTCTAATTAATTCCAAAAGTTATCCAGCTATCTTTTCAAATCTTTCTTTTCTCTAATCACTTAACTTTTGAGTTTTTATACATCAGATTTATGTCATTCTTTCATAATTTTCTTAATTTCTTTTTTCTTAACTTTATACTGTGATTTGGGTAAAATTTTACAAAGATTCATTTTACATTCAACAAGTCATACACATTTTATTTTGTGATACTGGTTGCATGACCTACAGTGTAACATTTTACCTCCCACTTCCTCCCTGTGGTTACCTTTTCCCCGTGTCCTTCTTGCCTATGGATTCCTGCTCCCTACTTTTCTTCCTGTGTGAAAGCTGCCCTTCTTATCTCCTGTGGTTGATTGTTCTAAGGAGTGCATCTCCCTGCTGTAGGTATTTAGCTTGTCTATTGTTAGGCTGACCTCTGGTAGCATAGTGGCTAAGACACTTGCCTGCTAACCAGACGGCTGGCGGTTCAAACCCACCAGCCACTCCTCGAAAGGAAGGTTGGGCAATCCTACTTCCATAGTGATAGTGCCTTGGAAACCCAAGAAGGGGTCACTATGAGTCAGGGCCGACTCGACGGCACATAACAACAATAACAACAACATTGTTAGGCTGAGAGTTAAGCCACAGGAGTGAGTTCAATCCCAGGCCCAAAGGATATCTAGGGGACATAGTCTCAGGGTTTCACCAGTTCTTAATTTCTTTTAGCTTATTTTGAAGTATTAGATTTCAATTTTCATCTGTTTTATAAACTATTTTTTTTTTAATACAAACTCTGTATAAGATTTTATTACAATCCTTTTCTGTTGATCATATCAAAGTGTGATGATTTTCCCTCTATTCTTAGGAGAAGAAGTCAGGCCAGACTAGCTTCCCCTACCTCATAGTTTAGGAATTACTTCTATTATTTTCACAAGGTGTTAAAAAATAGGGCCTTGTACTTCTGAGAAAGAGAAGCCCTCTTTCCTGTCTCTGCTGTTGTTGGAACCTTCTTTTTCCTTTGCCTCTGTTGTCTCTCTCTTGTTCAATTTGTATCCTCCTCCCAGTTGTTTCTCCTCAGCGTGGATGGGAATCTTTGTGCTGGAAGGAAGCTTCAGTTAGTTTCCCGAGTTTAAAGGCCCAGACCACTCCACCATCGTCTGGTCTTATTTTGATCCCATTCCACTCACCTGTAGACTGGAACTAGTAAATTCCCCACTTAGTTTGGCTTGTTGTTCTCAGGTTGGTCTGCTGAGTGTTCTGGTTAGTACAGCTGGTTTTCTGGGTTCTTGGGCCATCCACAGACCCTGGTCTTTCCTCTGTTTCATCTTGTACAGTTGCTGCTACCACATGGGTTTGAAAATTTCTACATTCTGTTAGATCACATTTCTTTATAATGTTAGATCACATTTCTTTATAATGGCCCCAAATATGGATCTCTTCCAATTGGTTGGCCAGGTAGCTTTCTTCCAAATAACATAGACAAGTAAGCACATCCACATTGCAGATAACTGATAGTCCATCAACACCTGGAGGCTTGTTTTGCACTAATGCCTTCAATGTAGCTTAGACTTCTTCCTTCAGTACCATTGGTTCTTGATCATATGATACCACTTGAAATGGCTTAATGTTATACAGTGATTCTGTATTCTTTCCATCTTCCCCTGATGCTTCCCTCATCATTCAATATCTTGTTCATTGTTTTTGCTGTTTTTATGTGCTATTGAGGTGGACCCGACTCATAGCGACCCCTCCTTGGGTATCTGAGGTGGTATCACTACAGAAGTACATTGCCCAACTTTCCTTCACAGGAGTGGCTAGTAGGTTTGAACCTCCAGCTTTCTGGTTAGCAGTCAAGTGCCTTAGGCACTATGCCACCAGAGCTCCTACTTGCTCATAAAATCCTTTAATACTACAACTTGAGGTTTAAATTTTTTTTTTCCCAGCTCTTTTCAGCTTGAAAAGTGTCTTTGGTTTTCTAACTCCAGGTCTTTGCACATTTCATTATAGGACTTTACTTTGTCTTCTCGAATCACCATTTAAAATCTATTCAGCTCTTTTACTTTATCATTTCTTCCATCCGTTTTAGCTACTCTCTGTTCACAAGCAGTTTCAGAGTCTCTTCTGATATCCATTTTGGCATTTTCTTCCTTTCCTTTCTTTTTAATGACATTTTTCTTTCTTCGTGTATGATGTTCTTAATGTCATCTCACAACTCATCTGCTCTTTGGTCACTGGTGTTCAATGTGTCAAATCTATCCTTCAGATGGTCTCTAAATTCAGATGTGATACACTTAAGTTTTGGCTGTCATGAACTTGTTTTAATTTTCTTCAGCTTTATCTTCAACTTGCTTAAGAGCAATTTATGATCTGTTCTGAAGTTGGCCGCTGGCCTCATTTAGACTGATGACATTGACCTTCACTGTCATCTCTTTTCCATAGTTGATTTGATTTCTGTTTATTCTATCTGATGAGGTCAATGGATATAGTTGCCATTTATGTTGTTGATAAAGGTATTTGCAATGAGTAAATTGTCTGTCTTGCAAAATTCTATCATGTGATCTCTGACATCATTTAGATCATCAAGGCCATATTTTCCAGCTATTGATTCTTCTTTTTTTTCCAACTTTCACATTCCAATCACCAGTAACTAGCAAGTCACTCTTGATTGCACGTTTGATCAATTTCAAACTGCAGAAGTTGGTAAAAACTTCAGTTTCTTCATCTTTGGTATTGATTGGTTCATAGATTGAAATAAAAGTCATATTAAGTAGTCTTTCTTATGGATATCATCCTATCATAGACAGCATTATGCTTCAGGATAGATCTTGAAATTTTTTTTTTTTTTTTTTGGACAATGCATGTGATGCTATAACTCTTCAATTTTGCCATTCAAAAGCATTTGCATCAGTATATCAACAGGAAACTGCCAGAAATTAAATCCATATTCAAAAGAGGATGTGGGATGAGGGATATCATTGCTGATGTCAGTTGGATCTTGGTTGTAAGCAGATAATACCAGAAAGAATTTTACTTTTCCTGACTATGTAAAGGCATCAACTGTGTGGATCATAACAAACTGGGGATAATATTATGAAGAATGGGAATTCTTGAACACTTATTGTACTCTTATAGAACTTATAAATAGACTAAGAGGCAGAAGTTCAAAATGAATAAAGAGATACACCATGGTTTAAAATAAGGCATGGTGTGCATCAGGATTGTACCATATGGTAGTTAAAATTGTGTGCCAACTTGGCCTGGCAGTAGTTTTAAGTGCTTAACAGCTGGATGTAGTTATTCCTTGTGATGAGACCATAATCACCTCCATGGTGGCATCTGCTATGAACAACTAAGTGGTTGTCTTTAGGATGCGGTCTGCTTCCAATATAAAAGAAAAAGCTTTGAGCAAGGTCTCTAGCTTTTTGGCTCATTTGGATCCTGCATTTGGCTGAGTCTTCATTTCCAGGTCCTGGATTCGAACCAGTGGCCTGCTGTGTTGCCTGCCAATCTTGGGATTATGCCATTTTACCTGCTGATTTTTTGGTTGGTCAGCCTCAGCAGCCAGCAGCTGTGAAGGTTGAGAAGCCTCTAGCTCCATTGGGCCAGCAATAAGAAGCCCAAGGTTGAGGGACCTTCACCCAGCCCCTAGAGCCAGCACTCTGAATTCAGTCTTCTGGCCTCTTAAAACAGTAATAGAATAAATTTCTGTTTCTTAAAGCCATCCATTTGTGGTGTTTCTATTATAGCAGCACTAGAGAACCAAGATGTATCCTTTCACCATATTTATTCGGTCTGCACACTGAGGAAATAATCTGAGAAGCTAGACTGTATACAAAGAACATGCCATCAGGATTGGAGGAAGATTCATTAACAACATGCATATAGGAGCTCTGGTAGCATAGTGGCTAAAGTACTTGACTGCTAACCAGAAGGCTGGCGGTTCAAACCCACCAGCCACTCCT
>NW_006921594.1:8121530-8140931 GCF_000298275.1 Orycteropus afer afer
AACTTTTTAAAATATTAAAAATGAAGATGTTACTTTGATGATTAAGGTTCACCTGACTCAAACCATCGTATTTTCAGTCACCTCCTATGCATGTGAAAGCTAGACACTGAATAAGGAAGACTGAAGAAGAATTGATGCCTCTGAATTATGGTGTTACCAAAAAATATTGACTGTATCGTGGACTGCCCGGACAACAAATAAATCTGTTTTGGGAGAAGCACAGTGAGAATGCTCCTTGGAAGCAAGGATAGTGACACTTCATCTCACATACTTTGAACATGTTATCAGAAGGGAACCGTCCTTGGAGAAGGACATGATGCTTAGTGGTGTAGAAGGCCAACAACAAAGAGGAAGGCTCTCAATGAGATGGATAGACATGGCAGCTGCAACAGTGGCCTCAGAGATGGTAATGACCGTGAAGATAGCACAGGACCAGGCAGAGTTTCATGCTGTTGAACACAGGGTCACTCTGAGTTGGAATCAATTAACGGCCCCTAAAAACAACAATATGATAGGCACTCAATATATTTTAGTAGTGAGTAATTGAATTAATTTGAGTTCTGGTATCTACCTATGAAATTAGTGTAAATATAATCTAAAGTATTTAGTATGTGTAAAGTGTTTACTACATAATTTCACCACTCTTGTTCTTTTCACGGCATTTCTTTTCACAGCTTCATTAGCTTTTATCATATTTTTTTCCTCCCATTTATATCTTATATCTGCCTTTATAATTGTTTATGTTACTTGTGCTCTCAATTGTGGTATAATTGTGGTATTATTTCATATAATTTTTCCTGAGAATTGTATCATACGTGTGAGTGTCCTGCTCAAACAAAGTATAAGTCTTCTGATAACAAATGGGCATGTTCATGCATGAGGTCATATGTGTTCATATGTGAGGAGTTGGGCATGTCCATGTATGAGGTCATATACATGTTCAGGTATGAAGGCATGTACGTGTTCATGTACGTTAGCATGTATGTGTGCATAGTACCCACCTAAGGAGCTCTGGTAGCACAATGTCTAAGGCATCTGACTGCTAACCACAAGGCTGGTGGTTCAAACCCACCAGCCATTCCAGGGAAGCAAGACTGGAAAATCTACTTTCAAGAAGATTTACTACCTTGGAAACGCAATGGAGGTCGCTATGAGTCAGCATCTACTTGATGGCAATGGGTTTGATTTTTGGTTAAGTACCCCACCTCAGTTCTATTTATTTATATTCATTATAGCTTTCTTTGATAATATTTAAGTGGATCCCAAGTTTAGAAAAAGGTTAGAAATAAGCTTTAGTAACTGACATTTATTTATGAAATTACTAATGACCTCAGGCCTCCAGCATGGAGGTTTTAGGTTGGTAGATTATCATTTGGCCTTAGAAAAATCTCTGACAACATCAGCAAGACTTGAGAACAGCAAGGACTCTCACTTAACTGAGGCTTTGGCACAGGCTTAGCTGGAGCAGTGATAAGATTGGTGATTAGAAATAAGCAGAGAAAAAATGCCAAGTTTTAGAAAAGATCAAGACTCACAACAGCCCAGAAAATGAAGGCTGACAGGAGTTGATTACTTGACTCCACTTCCACTAACTATAGGGGCAAAAGAACTGAATGGAGAAAAACAAGCGATAAACGCCCAGGCTTTGCCTCATAAAGAGAACAGTCATACTTACCTAATAGAAATCAAGAATATCTCCTTTCCTTTTTGCAGTATTAACTTTTAGATTCATAGACCAGGTTTGGATGAAACAGAAAGGTAGGCAAACTGTATGATAGTGGTAACCAGGTCACTGTTCTCCTCTCTGTGATGCTAGACATCTTACATCCATTTGGATATCAATTTCAGCAAATTAACAGTACAGGAAGTAGGGGAGATCAGGAATTGCTTATGCATTGTGGCAGCTTAAATATGCTGCTAACTGGGGGGATTGAGGTAACAAGAATCCTGATAGCACTGTATGCTGGGGATTTCATGTGCTTCCTAATTTTAGATTTAGAGAACCAGAAAATAGCCATTGAGAAGACTCTACATCACACAGCAGAAATATATAGATGAATATGTTCAGAACTGAACAAGAATTTTGACCCTTAAATTGGCTTTTGACCCATCACCCTTGTGAATACTGAGCATAGTTATGGTAAATTGCGAACCCTATCTGCTGGCAAATGCCAAATCTCGATAGATTTATTTTCATATGCAGCTAAATATATAGAAAAAACAAAGACAAATGAATACACAGCAGCTTGAGCTTATAACATCACTAATATCAGCAGAATAAGAAAGTGGGAAGATCATGCTAGTCATTTAGAACAAGCCTCTTAAAATGATCTATTTTTCAGTATTAGCATGGGAAATAGAAAACAACAATAAAATATGTTCCTCTCCCTCACTAGTATATGAAAAGGAGATAAGAAAGACTGATGAACAATTGAACGATGTGAGGAGAAAAGGAAGATAGTGAGCAAAAGGAAGGGTTGCAAACAAACTAAAATCTGGGGTTTTGAATTGGTTCAAACTGGATCAGTCACAGCCAACACAGTGAAATCAGAACAAAGCCAAATTTGTAAACTGTGGTATACTGGAACGATAACTGGAATGGGAACAATTCAAGTCAAAGTGTTGGAATGGGAGGCTTGGAAGAGGTATCGCAAGCCCTTTCAGAAGCCTAAAGCAGGAGACTGGCCTATTGCCAGGACAGTGGAGAGCTACAAACATTCAAAGCAAAATGGCTGGCCAACACCTTTGAGCCAGGGATGGTTGTTTTCAACTCTGCGGTTGAGAGATTTAGTTATTTTGTAACATGCACACTGTCCTGTTTCCTAGAAGGGAGATTAAGTTTCTAGCAGGGTGTCAACCTGTAACATTTCATGCTGGTTATTGTTCTGGTGCACCCATATTTTACGAATTTGAGTACATTCTGGTTTAGCTTCATCAGCCATGACCCAACTGCGATGAACCAGTTTGAAGGACTGCTAACAATGCAATAAAAAACTCACTGCCGTTGAGTCATTTGACTCATGGCAACACCTCCTTGGGTTTCCAAACCAGTATCGCTACAGAAGTAGATTGCCCAAGCTTCCTTCCAAGGAGTGGCTGGTGAGTTTGAACCGCTAGTCTTCTGGTTGGCAGTCAAAAATGCCTTAGGCACTGCACCACCAGAGGTCCCCCCAAACCCCTTACACATAGCAATAATAATAATAAACTAAATTAAAATAAAGCTATAAGAAAGTAATACATAACTTTCCAGGTCTTCTGTCAGGTGAGATTATTGAAAACTCCTTTTTTGTTGTTAAAATTTTATATAAAAATAAATATACACCATTTGACAGTATACCAACTCAAAATCATATGTCTTATGATTAGAACTCTGTGAGCAGTATTTTCAGAACAGAAATATTAGAAGTAATTAGGTCTGCATGTACTTATATCCCAAAGGGTTCAGATCACTGGGGATTTTATTTTGTTCTAGTTTTTCTGCAAATTTGCAATTGTCTATAATTCAGTACATATTTTAAAATACTTCATTTAAATTAAAAAAAAATAAAATAAAATTTGGGGGCAGTACTACAGAAATAAAGGAAATTCCATTTTGTAGAGCTGATTTCATTGCTCCAGAATCAAGGATGTTCCTTGTGTTAGGCTGGGTTTTCTAAAGGAGGAAAACCAGAATGAAAGAGAGATGAATTTCAAGGAAATGGCTCACACAGTGGTGGAGCCTATCAAGTTCCAAGTTCCAAATCTATAGATCAGACATCAAACTGGAGGCTTCTCCGGACTCATGTGTTTGCAGGGTCTGATGAAGCCAAAATCGACAAGTCAGGTGGCTGTCTCATGTCCCAAGAACTGGAGGTAGATGATGATGAGTGATGAGTTGGATGCAGGAGTGAAAGAGAGAGAGAGAGAGAGAGAGAGAGAGAGAGAGAGAAAGTGTGTGTGTGTGTATGTATATGACAGAGAGAGAGAATGCTTTGCCAGAACATCCATATGTATTGGGTGCAGGCCACATGCCCAATGAAACTTCCCTTACATCAGATCACAAAATGGAGGATAATCACATAATACTGAAAATCTTGGTCTAGCCAGGTTGAAATGTAACATTAACCATCACACCCTTCCATTGTTATTTACACAACATTTGGCATATTGCAAAAGTTCATTTACAACCTAAAAGTGATTCTGTGTCATGAAGTTATTGTACAAATACTAGCTTAATAATAATTTTTAAAAAATATTTAAGGATTTTTCCATCAAATTTTAACTTACTTTGGCCCTTTGCAAACTTGCTGATAACATTTTCATTTGAGTTTATAGGAATCACACTTTGTACCTTAATGGACTTTTTTTTTTCTAGATAAAAAGAGAAAAAAATCTGGAAAAGTTTTATAAATGTTACCTCATTAATCCTCACAATATTTTTGTGAAGTAGGAAGAAATAGATTTTCTTTATCTCCATTTTAACTGCTCCAAATGAGAGTTTAAAAGCTTTGCCTCAAGTCAGTTAAGATGCAAAAAGGGAACTTTCTAGTCTTTGGCCATTAGCCCTGTCACTAATGGGCCTTAAAAAATAAATCTGGGAAAGTTTTTTGTTAAATTTGGTTTTTAAGCTCCCCAGGGACAGACCTGCTCAGGGAGTCTTTTGTAGCTATCAGCTCATGAGACTTGATGCCATTTGCCACATAATGCATATGTATCAAGTCCTTGTATTAGAAAGTAACAAATCTAGAAATCAAACTACACTAACATTCTAACATAGCAGTGAAAAACTACCAACCTGAGAGAATCAAATAGCAAATGGGAGGGTTGCTGACATGAGTAGCTTCCATTTCCTTTTTTGCTATTAATACATTATTCCTGCTGAAAATATTTCTTCATATACTTACTTTTTATGTAACCAGTTTAGTCAAACACACCTTAATGTACATCCACTGATGTGTGCAATGGTGGAGAAAGTTTGCCTCAGGACAGAACTGCAGTCTCTACACCCAAAAAGTCACTTGATGGGGCTAATTTTGAGGTACAGTTTAAGTTTACTCTTCCTGTTTCTTCTTTCAGCATCTTCTCTCCTGTGAGGTTTTTCTATTTGTGCTTTCAACCTTGTATTTTGTGAATCTCAGCAGTGAGGGGAGGCAACATTTTGAGTTCAGTCCTCTATTTTGAATGGAAACCTGAGTGAGTACTTTATCTGAATCTATCACTTTGGTTGTCTTGATTTTGACTTGTGGTTATTTCTTGCTTATAAGTGCTCTATAGTAACAACAAGAGCATCTAGGCAGATAAACTCATGTCACAAGGGAAGTCCACACACACACAATCAGGCTGGCTTTAGACTTCTCCCTAATAATACTCGATGCTAAGAGACTACAACAAAACCTATCAAATTCTTAGGAAAATAAAATTCGAGATTGTATAAATGGCCTCACTCTGACTGCTGTCGAGTTGAATACGACTCATAGCAAGCCCTCCTTGGGTTTCCAAGGTGATACCTCTATGGAAGTAGATTGCCCAGTCTTCCATCTGAGGAGTGACTAGTGGATTTTAACTGCCAGCCTTCTGGTTAGCAGTCAAGTGCCTTAGGCACTATGCCACCTGAGCTCCCTTATTCTCTGTATAGGTGCAAAAAAGGCAAGGAGGCCACACCACATCTCCTGACCTCCTCTAACCGCACAAGAGGAAAACAGAATCACTATCAATAGCCCAAGGTCTATTACTACAAGGCCAGACATGCCACCTCCCTCAAGCTCTTCCTCCCAAAGCACCCACCACCTCTCTCCTGAGTTCAGTAATTCAATGCAGTGGCCACACAGAACTCACAGATTATAGGATTTATTTGGGAAGCACCAGGCTACAATTCAAGTTCAGGAAAAATGCTCAGTCTCTCTCCCAGCAGTGCATGTCCCTCAGTGTCTCTCTCAGCAACGCATGTCTCTTGCATCTCTTTCCCACAGCACGTGTCTCTCAGGGGTGCATCCTTCCTCAGCCAGCAGTCAGAGAGAGACTTATGCCTCTAGGAGGGCTCCTTTTGAGCCCCGCAGAGTGGCCAAACCAACCAATCATAACATCAGGATTCTATACACCTGAGAGAGAGCAGGAACCTTCCAGAACGTTGTTTAGTGTCACACCCAACAGAAATACCCCAGGTGGGCAACTTTAGCAATCAGGAGCTCCTCAGTTTCTCATGGCAAATTCCACCTCAGAGTTTACAAAGACTTATGGATAGAAAAGCCACACTAAGTAATTTACTATACTGCAATAGGCTATATAATTTTTCTGTAGGTTATATCATTTTTCTATATAGATTTTATAATTTTTATTAAATTGTCTACCTTTCTACTTGGAGAGCTCTGGTGGTGTAGTGCCTAAGGCATTTGACTGCTAACCGGAAAGCTGGTGGTTCAAACATATCAGCCACTCCTTAAAAGGAAGACGGGGCAATCTACTTCCATAGAGATATCACCTCAGAAACCCAAGGAGGAGTCACTATGTATCACTATATACCTTTCTATTTAATTTTTGTCTTGCTAAGCCACTTAAGAGTACTTTAGAGAAATCATGAGACTTTATCCTAAATACTTCACTATATCTACTACTAAAACAACTCTTATATTCTCTTACATAATGTTCCCATATAAAACCACAATACAATTTATACACTCATAAAATGGACCTTGATACAATACATTATATGATGTTGTCAGTGCCATTGAATCAGCTCCTACTCATAGGGACCTTATGTCCACCAGAATGAGACACTGCCTGGTCCTGCACCGTCTTCACAGTGCTGTGCTTGAGCCCGTCGTTGCAGCCACTGTGTCAATTCATCCCATTGAGGATCTCCCCTTCTTCACTGACCATCTACTTTACCAATCATGATATCCTCCTCCAGGGAATGGTCCCTTTTGACAACATGACCAAAGTAGGTGAGACAAAGTCTGCCTATTATTGTTTCCAGGGAGCATTCCGGCTGCATTTCTTCCAAGAAAAATTTGTTCATTCTTTTAGCAGTCCATGATATTTTCAATATTCTTCACGAATACCACAATTCAAAGATATCAACTCTTCCTTGGCTTTCTTCATTCATTGTCCAAATTTCACGAGGCAACTGAAAATACTGTGGCTTATGTTAGGTGCTCCTTGGTGGTGTAGTGGATAAAGCATCTGGCTTCTAACCAGAAGGTCAGCAGTTCAAACCCACCAGCTGCTCTGTGGAAGGAAGATGAGTTAAACTACTTCCGTAAAGATTTACAACCTCAGAAACCCAATTGGGATCCCTACGGGTCGGAATTGAGTCAATGGCCGTGAGTTTGGAGGGTTTTTTTTTTTTTTTTTTTTAGTGTTCAAAGTGACATCTTTGCTTCTTGGATTGTTTACTCAGCATACAGATTGAATAAATATGGTGGAAGGGTACGACCCTAACATACACACTTCCTGCTTTTAAATGATGCAGTATGCTCTTGTTCTGTTCAAACAACAGCCTCTTAAAGTCTATGTACAGGTTCCTCATGAGCACAATTAAGTGTTTTGGAATTCCCATTCTTCTCAATGTTATCCATAATTTGGTTTGATCCACATAGTTGAATGCCTTTGCATAGTCAATAAAACACCAGTAACCATCTTCTGGTATTCTTTCTGGCATTTCACCCCTCGTTTGTCAGTTTGTTATACTATGGTGACTTGCATGTTACTGTTAGCGTGGAGTCGATGCCACTGGTATTTCGAATACCAGCAGGGTCAGCCATGGTGGACAGGTTTCAGTGGAGCTTCTAGATGAAGACAAACTAGGAAGAAGAACAGTGTCATCCACTTCTGAAAAACTGGCCACTGAACACTTTATGAATAGCAGTGAAATACTGTCTTTTTTGTCTCTTTTTTTAGTGTTCTTTCCACTCCCTTCCCACTCGGGCAACCAACAAAAAAAGTTTCCCTCTCTATATAAACCTTTCCTTGATCCTCCACAACAGCGAACTAATACTATATTTGTGCTTCTGTGATTGACTTATTTCACTCAGCATAATGTTCACCAAGTTCATCCATATTATGCAGTGTTTTGCAGAGTCTACATTATTCTTTAGTACTACATAGCATCCATCCCATTGTGTGTTTGTACCACAGTTTGGTCATCCACTCTTCTGCTGTTGGGCACGTAGGTTGTTTCCATCTTTTTGCTATTGTAAATAGTGCTACGATGAACATGAGTGTGCATGTATCTGTTCCTGTCCTGGGTTTCACCATTCTAGGATAATACCAGTAATGGGATTGCTGGATCAAATGGTATCTCTAATTCCAGCATTCTAAGGAATTGCTATACTGCTTTCCATGGTGGTTGTATCACTTCACAGTCCCACCAGGATTGTATGAGAGTCTCAATCTCTCCACATCCCCACCAGCATTTGTTATTTTCTGTCTCGTTGAACCTTGCCATCAGTGTTGGGGTAAGACGGTATCTCATTGTTGTTTTGATTTGCATCTCTATGATGGCCAATGACTGTGAGCATCTCTTCATGTATTAGCTGGCCACCTGAATATCCTTCTTGGAGAAGTGTCTATTCATGTCTTCTGCCCATTTTTCAATTGGATTTTTAATCCCTTTGCTGTTGAGGCATTGGAGTTTTCTATAAATCTTAGAGATAAGTCCCTTGTCATATATGTAATATCAGCAAATATGAATTTGTTGCTATCATTTTTGTTATGTGCTTTTTCATGCTGTTGATTTCTTTGTTCCATTTAATTTTCTGTGCTAAGCTCCTTTTGTTTATGAATTGTGTTATTACTTCCTTCATTGCTATTGTTTCAGTATTTGCTCAATATTTGTGCTGCTCCTCTTTTTTATTTTCATGTGAAGGTTTATCATTTTTCTTTGAGGTTACCCTGTGATTTATAGTTTTCTTCCCAAGTTTAGATCAGTCCGTTCTGTCTTGTAGTTGTCTTGACCTCCCTCCCATCTACAAATTCTTTTTTTCCCTCCTTTTGGTTTGTAGTTGTTCTCATTTGTCAATTGATGTCTCTGGTTCCCTGTTTACAATCTTGTAGGCTTATTTACTTTGGATACTTCCATAGCTGGGCTGGTTTCTGGGTTATAACATCATGTGTGTTAATGGTCAGTTGTCGTTGGCTGTTGTTGCTTCTCTGTCCAAAGTGCTCCCTTTAGCATCTCTTGTAAGGTTGGTCTAGTTTTAACAAATTCCCTTAATTTCTGCTTATCTGGAAATGTCCTCATTTCACCAGCATATTTGAGGGACAATTTTGCTGGGTACATCATTCTTGGTGGGAAATTCTTCTCTTTCAGGGTTTTATATATACCATCTCATTGTCTTCTTGCCTGCATGGTTACTGCTGAGAAATTCGAGCTTAGTCTTATTGGTTGCCCCTTGTAGGTAACTTGATTTTTCTTGTGCTGCTTTCAGGATTCTTTCTTTGTCTTTGGTTTTGGTGAGTTTGATGATGATATATCTTGGTAATTTTCTTTTGGGGTCTATCCTTTTTGGGGTTCATTGGACTTCCTGAATGGATATATTCTCATCTTTCATCATACCAGGAAAATTCTCTTCCAACAAATCTTCAACAATTTTCTCTGTGGCTTTATTTTTCTCTTCCTGGTCTGGAATTCTGATTACACATAGGTTATTCTTTTTGATGGTATCCCACATGAACTTTATGCTTTCTCCATTTTGTTTTGATCTTTTTTTCTGACTGATCCCTTTCCAAAGAAGTATTGATGTATTTACCTTCAATCTCCCTAATTCTGTCTTCCATTGATTCAATTCTACTCATTTGCACATTCAATGTCTTATCTATTTCTGAAAATTTAGTATTAGCCTTCTGGATTTCTGTGTGTAGATTTTGTATCATTTCTAATTTTTCATTTATTTTGTCATTTTGTTCTTGTATTGTCATTTGAAATTGTTGTAGGGTGTTCTCTGTGTTTTCCTCAATTTTGTCAGTGTTTTCCTTGATCTGCCTCTCAATTCATTGAAGATACCTAAATATAATTCTTTGCATTCCTTATCAGGGACTTCTAATGCTGCATCTTCCTGGGGATGTGTTCTGGGTCTGCATCCTGGCCCCTTGTTTCTCCTTCTTTATATTGCTTCTTTGGGCTGTGATGCTCTGTTGTCTCTGAGGCATTGTAACATTTTTGTGTTTATATTTAATTGGTGATTGTATGTTGGAGTCACTTGCCCACAATTTTTGTTTTCTTTGTATGTTATCTACATAAGCAGGGTACTGTGCTGTTCTCCTCTATTCACTACATGACAGCTCTTGTACATTCACCACCTGTCTCCTTTCCTATTGTCAGCTTCTTGTATGTCCTTGCCCACCTTGGCAAACAGAGCCTATTCCTAGCATCCTCATTTGGATTCTAGGGACATATCACTTTTAAAATCCAAAATGGCTGCCACTTGTAAGCATTCAAAATGGCTGTGCTCTCAGTCACTTTAAATATCTAAAATGGCTGCTGCGTGTAAACAATCAAAATGGCTGTGCCTTCCAGACAGTGAAAAGTCCACATCTCAGGATGTCTCCCTCCTTGCTGTTTCCCTTCCTAGTCATAGGCTACCAACACAGTCATCCCTGGAGCTCTTGGTGACCAGGGCTGATCTTTAGGTCAATTCTTAGGTCCCAACATCACTTGGAAATATTCAGGCTGTTGGTCCCGTCAGAGTAGCTGATGGTCCACAGCTCTGTCTCTGTACTCACTGTTTTTGTTCAGGTTTTTCCACTAGTTGGTGCCTAACCCACTACTGTATAGTGCCTTTCAAAGCTCAGAACTTCAGGATTATCTTCTGTATCTCTGTCAATTGGTTTCTCTTTTCTTTGTTGAAGAGGATCTGTGTTCCTTGTCTGCCTGTTCCTCCACCTTCAAAAACATGAAGTTTTATCCCATCAATTTGATGTTTTAACCAACTTACTTGAGCCTAAAATATTTGAAAATTAGGAGTTAGTATAATTATTAACTGTGAATTTTAGACTTAGGCAGCTGATCTTGAGCAAATTTCTTAAATTTTCTGTATTTAATTTCTGTAATATTTGAAATGAGACTAATACTGCTCACATTTACAGGGAAATTTTAAGGTAAAATGACACAATGTAGAGTTTTTAGCATAACACCTGACATAGTGTCATGCCTGAAACAGCGTCATGCCTGAAACTGGGCACTTGATAAATGATAGCTAACATTATTACTTCTGCTACTAAATTATAACACATAATGGTACTACTCTGTCAAGTATGTTAATTATGTATACTTCTGAGTGCATACAAATATTATGTCCAATTAACAACTAAAATATAAACCAAATGTTAACATTGACATTATCTGTTCGCTCTTCCATGCTGTGGACATTTGTAAATATTATGAGCTTTGTTTATAGGAGATACTTACAATTTTTGTAAAAAGTCACATTGTATGTTCCTAAAAATACAACTGATCCTTTTTCAAGTCATGACATGTAATTTTTTCAAATGCCTTTCTACAGAAACAAATGCAGGCTATTTGAGGCTTATTTTCCCAAACATCATGTCTGGTTTTGTCCCGTAACTTCACATTTTATGATGTCCTTTTTAGTTTCCTGACAGATTTCCCCAATAAGGTCTGCTCCTTTGGCTCTTCTTATTTATCTCTTTCTTTCTTACTAAGACATCTAGATTCGTTTTGTCTCCTTCTTCCAGGAACCCAGTGCTCACAGTTTTTTATAGCTCTTTTTCTCCTACCACAATTTCACCTTGCCAAGCTGTGTGTAATGCTCTCTGAAGAGTTAAAACACAGTCCATCTGGAATCTGATAACAGCGTGCCTTTTAGTCCATCTTCATTTTATCATAAATTATCTTATCATGCTGCACAGAGTCCTCGCAGTGTTCAGCCAAATTGAAACAAGCTTTCTGAAGCCCATTCCAGCTTGTCTGCTCTTAATGGTTTTGTCTTCACTTTGAACAGGGTTAGTGCACCTTAGAGCAAAATCAGCTTTGAAGCTATAGAATTTTTAATGGCTCCTAATGTAATAGGGAGGTTCAGTATGAAAGACTTGAATGATAACATTTATACAAATTTTATCTGAATTGAGCCAATCTTCCAGGCTAGAACATTTTTTGGAACTATCTTTCTTTTTCTTTCTTTCTTTCATTTTTAATGAGGTGATGCAGAATGAAAAATCTTCAGGGACTGGTGTAGCCATGGAAAAAGAGCACTGAAGGATTCATCTAGAAACTGAGAAATACTGAAAAGCAGAAAGAAAGTGATGGTGAGAGAGAATGTCATTGACTTTGTCTCACCTTTCTTGTCTCTTTGTGATGATGTTCATTTGGGGAAACCATAGCTCTATGTGCATAAGAGAAGACCCCAAACAACCAAACAAGAAACATTTTTGTAAAGTAACATGCTGTTACATGTGTGTGGTATACATGTGAGGGTGCAGCAGGCTGTTAATATAGAAATAACTCCCTAGCCCAAGAAGTTTCCAATTCAGTATTTTATTTACTATTATTCACATATAGTTGAACAAACTATATATACACCTACTCTTCATTTATCAACTATCTTATTATCTGACATTTTACATTTGTAGCCATAGTAAAATGTTTACTATTAATGGTTTACATCTAATAGTAATAAATGTCAAAGTGCAAGGTGAGAGTTGCATTGGCTGTAATGGTTAATTAAGGTTATGTACTAACTTGGCTGGGCCATGATTGTGGGTTGGCAGTTATGTAATAATGTAATTTTGCAGTTATGTAGTGATGTGGCATCCTGCATTTTGTGATCTGATGTGGTCATCCTCCATTTTGTGATCCGATGTGATCATCCACCATTTTTGCATAAGACTTATTTTCCAGTAACAACCTGGTTTTTGGAACCTATGTCAGTAAATGATGAGTGAGTGTTTTGCTTTCCCTGTCTACACATTTTCCATGTCTTATCGCCTCAGAATGTGAACTTTATTGAGATAGGAACTGCCTTGCTCATACCAGTATTCTTAGGGCCTAGCAGAGTTTCTGCCACATAAAAGGTGCTCAATAATAATTTAAATGAATGCATGACAAATTAGAAATAATCACATATGACTGCACATATAACAGTGCATTATTTTAATTAATTTGACTAAAACTTCCTTCCTCTGTCTCTCTTTCTCTCTCCTCTCTCTCTCTCTTTCTTTTGAAGGAGGATGTGCTGAGAGATTATTACAAAATAGAAGAGGAATGCTTCCATAGAATTCTTTGCCATGCTGAAAAAATTGTGAAATCTCTGTGTTTCTTGTTCACCCCTAAGGCCAGTTTGAACATGTTACCTATATTTCCTTAGAAAACAACAATGAAAATTCACAGCTTAGTAGAACCTGGAACAAGGCTAGTTTTTCATGTACTGCCTCCAGGTCGATCAGGATTCAACTGCAAGAAAATGATGATCAGAGTTAATGAGTTAACAGTAAAAGCCAATATGTATGAAAGCCAAGCACAAACAGATACCTAACCCAGATTGTCTGTAATTCTGATATCCAAAAAACAATGATGAGTGAAACGCTTTGTTGCAAGTTTGTAGCCAACTCTTTGGAACATACTCTGACCTGAAATAACATGAAGTGATATCAAGTCTTTACTTATCCAGTCGTATGTTGCTCTGGAGAAATAGTAATGCTTTCAATCAGTGTGACAGGATATTTGTAGCTCATATATATGAAGATTGCATTTTTGGGTGCTCTTTGGGGCCTTCAAAATGATTGTTGCACACATTCTGGGATGAATTCAGAGTAGTTCTCTGTACTGTCCCAGCATTACATTATATTATTTGATTCGAATCCACAACTTACCCATCAGTTTGTCATACTGTGGTGGCTTGCTAGAAGCTATGTTGCTGGTATATCAAATGCTCCTTAGAAATAAGGATGGTGAGACTCTGTCTCACGTACTTTGGTCATGTTGTCAGGAGGGACCAGCGTCTGAAGAAGGGCATCATGCTTAGTTAGGTAGAAGGTCAGCAAAAAAGAGGAAGACCCTCAATAAGCTTGATTGACACCATGGCTGCAACAATGGACTCAAACCTAGCAATGATTGTGAGCATGGCAGAGGACCGGGCAGTATTTCATTCTGTTGCACAGCACAGTGACACCTAACAACAATAACAACAACATTAGATTCAAAATATGACCTATTTCATTTAATCACTTTTTATTAATAAGCACTTGTTAGAGTGAGGAGCAAATTACAACTTTTAGGATTCTCACTATAATTTATTTGAAGTAAAATAAACTTTCCTTTTGTTTAAATTATACACAATACTATAGAGGAAATTGCAACAGATAGAGGTGATTACACATAGAGTTAGCAAATATAGACCATGATACAGAAAATCTGAGAGTCTTAATGGTTTTTCAAGTGAATGACAAATGGTGACAAGGTTTGGGGTGGGGTTTAAGATGAACTGACCATAACTAATTACGAGGTAATTTGTTTGGGCTTGGTTTGCATTCAGATCGGCTTGAAATATGCCCAGATTCATTCAACTGCAAGCTCAAACTCAACATTTTCCAGCAATGACAACCCTTCATTAACTCTGATCATCATTTCACTGCAGCTGAATCCTTATCAGTCTGGAGGGAATACATGAAGAACCAACATTGCTTCAGGTTCTTCAGAGGGATATTTATTTATGTCCTGAGAGGCTGCCACTGGAATTTGTCAATCCTATGTTTGGTATTTCTTATTTATAAGGGTCCAGGATTGTATATTTGATGGACTTTGTTTGACAGTAGATTGTTTGACATCTGGTACTACTGCAAGCGGTGTTGGTTCCAAGGAAAAATAATAGACTGTCAGAGCATTTTATTTTATTTTTTCTTCAACCTGATACTTTATTCTTTGTCTGCTTCTTCAATCTGTCTCTAATGGACCCTGGTGAACCTAGAAACAAATAGTTAAAAATAGAAGTTTTCAAGGAAAAAAGAGAGAAATGACTGTAGGTTGGTAAATATTATCCCTCCAAAAGAGGTGACAATAAAATACTTGATACAGAACATGTAAATAGAGTTTGTGGGTTCTTAGCATATTCAGGATGGTGATCTCCTAGATGGAGAAAAAAATTTAAAAGGCATCTGAATGGATTCCTCCTATTGTATATTTTGTAAGGACAATGAAACTAATTTCTGCTACTAATTTTTTTTTCTGCTATTAATATTTAGTAGTACCTTTTGGAGGTCAAATTCACATAGAGTGAAATGTATTTATGTTAAATGAATACCTCAATGAGTTTTGATAAATACCTCCAACCATGTAACCTATATCCTGTTCAAGATGTTAAATATTTCCATCAACCCACAAAGTGCCTGTCTATCCAGTAAGTACCTCACTACAAAGAAACAATCATTTTTCTGATTTATATCACCAAGTAAAAGTTTTGTCTACTCTTGAATTTCACATAAATGGAAGCATTATAATATACCATGTTTTGTGTCTGGCTTTTTATTTTTCTTTTGCTCAGTATTACTTATCTGAAATTCATCCATATTGCATTCTTATTTTGTTCATTTTTATTGCTATTTAGCAGTTTATTATGGAATTTTAAAAAGTTTCAGTTTTTAATCTCTTGTTGATAGACATATAGGTTATTTCTATGTTTGGTTGTTATGAATAAAACGCCTATGAAAATTCTCGTTCACATCTTTTTGTGTATCTGTTTTCATTGTGACTGGTGAATACCTGGAAGTAGAATTGTTGGATAGTAAGATACGTGTGTGCTTAACTTTGTAAGAAACTACAAATTTTCCAAAATGGGTGCTCAATTTTACATTTCCACCAGCAGTGTACAAAGGTTCCAGTTTCCACACCCTCTTCACAATGGCATGATTAGCCAGTCTATCCAGTGTTCTTATCTCCTGATAGTTTTCATTGGCATTTTGCTGATGCCTAATGGGGAGTCTGAGATGGTTTCTATATTCCTTCTCTGACATTGCTGGGGGAGCGGGGAAGAAATAAGTAATAGAGGAGATGAAAACAGAAACATAAATCATTTAGTTTTGAGTTATTTTGAGAATTAATTGGAAACATAGTGTTAGATTTCAGGAGAAAAATAGGAGACATATATTTAGAAATCTTGAGATATTAAGTGGAAAGCATATTCCACTCCCAGTAAATAAGATAATTCTCTCCAGTTTCTGATAAGATAGTTCTCTGCAGTCTCTCTCCTCCTCCCCTTCCCTGATTTGAAAGGAAGAGGCATATCATATGATCAAGGAAAAAGAAGGCTCTTGTGTTGAGGATGTGGGTTTTCTCTTCACTCCCCAAGTAAAGAATGCTATTGATATCCATTGATGATGACAAAAGACATACACTTTCTAAAGAACAAGCCCTTTCTAAATTAAAGTCTGAGTGTTCATAGTTATTTCTTTCCATGTGGAAAAATTCTCTAGAAAAGATGATTTATGAAAACATACATGATTCTCTTTAATCTGGGCTCTTTGAAAAGTCCTAGCTCATTTATTGTTCTCCAAACTTCCACCTCCCCATAAACAGTTCTTCCACCTCATTAACAAACAGTTCTTCTATCTGGTTGTTGTTGTTAGGTGCTATCAAGTCCATTTTGACCCACAGTGAGCCTATGTGACCCACAGTGAGCTTAGAAGTGCCGCATAGTGTTTTCTCGGCTGTAATCTTTATGGCAGCAAATCACCAGGTCTTTTTCCCACAGATCCATTGAGTAGGTTCAAACCACCAACCTTTTGGTTAGCAGCCAAGCATTTAACCATTGCACCACCAGGGTTCCTCTTGTCCATCTGGGAGTGGGTTTGTACCTGGTTCTCAAACTCCGTGTCTTAAAAAATTATCTTTTGTTGTTGTTGTTGTTGTTATGTGCTGTCCAGTCAGACCCAACTTATAGCGACCCCTCCTTGGGTTTCCAAGGCAGTATCACTACGGAAGTAGATTGCCCCATCTTCCCTCTGAGGAGTGGCTGTTAGGTTTGAATCATCAGTCTTCTCATTGGTAGTCAAGTGCCTTAGGCACTACGCCACCAGAGCTCCACCCCCCCAAAAAAATATTACCTATGGATTTAGATAAAGGAAAAAAAAAAAAATCATGGACCCCAGAGAACCTGGTTCATTAGCATTGGGGTCAAGTTTGGGAATCTAAATTTAAAATCAAACATCATAGGTAATTCTGAGGAAGGTGAGGTATAGAACACATTTTAGGAAGAAATGTTGTTGATAAATAGTGAGAACATTTTGTTCTAGCTCTCTTTTGTTCGTTCTCTTTATACTCAGAGTGTGAAATTGAGACTCATTGGAATTTGTCTCCTCTTACTCTGTGGTAGTTGTGTGTAAAGTTGGCTGGGTTCAGTTTTGAGTGGCTGGGGAGCTTGATGTAGTTATTACCCATAATGATATGGGTAACAACTTCATGGTGGAATCTATTGGAGCAGCTGAATAGCTGCCTTAGGGATGTGATCTGCTTTCATTATATAAGAAGAAGCTTGGAGAAAGGTCTCTGCAGCTTTTTGGCATGTTTGGACCCTGTATGTAGGCGAGTCTTCATTCAGCATCCTGTCATGTTGCCTGCAGATCTTAGGATTGTTCCTGGACTTGAACCAGTGGCATGAGATGTTGTGTGATAATTTTGGGACTGTGTTATTTTACTTATTGACCCTGGGCTTGTTACTTTCAGTAGCCAGCAGCTACTTGAGTGTAGAGATATCTCCAGCTCCAAGGGTCCAGGAGCAAGAAGCAGAGCTGAAGCCCAAGGATGAGGGCTTTTACCCAGCCCCTGGAGCTGGCACTTTGAACTCAGATGTCTAGCCTCCTACACTGTAAGAGAGTAAATTCCTGTTTGTTAAAGCCACCCATTTGTGGTATTTTCTATTAGACCAGCACTAGAGAACCAAAAAACTATTCATATACAATTATTATGTTAAGTATATCACTTTCGGGAGCTCTGGTAGCATAGTGCCTAAGGCACTTGACTGCTAAGCAGAAGGCTGGTGGTTCAAACCCACCAGCCACTCCTTGGAAGGAAGGTTGGGCAATCCTACTTCCGTAGTGATACTGCCTCGGAAACCCAAGGAGGGGTCGCTATGAGTTGGGGCCGACTCGACGGCAAACAACAACAACAACAACAATATCACTTTCCCTTGAAACTTATAATTAATAACAAATGAATATGAAAGATATTATATCCATTATGAGGCTTATCTGAAGCCAGGCTGCTTGAGCCCTTGAACTCAATTTTATTTCTCTAGTGCTTGCCCTCTCATACTAGCAACCTATGACTTTAGGAAAGGTTCTGTCCCATTTAAGCCCTAAACTGACTAGGACAGATACACTCCCCTAATCTTGCTTTTGATGACCTCAAAGTCTACTGTTTTGGGACCTTAATTACATCTTCAAAAATCCCTTTATCTTTGTTATATAAGGTAACCTAATGAAAGGAGTGAAATCCATCATAATCACAATCCTATCTACACACAAGGGGAGGACATTATACAGGGTATGTGTTTATATAAGGAGGAATCCCTCGGTGGGTAAGCCTTGGCTACCAGTCAGTTCAAATCCACCCAGAGATTGCTTGAGAGAAAGGGCGGTGATCTAATTCTGAAAGATCATGGTCATTGAAAATCCTATGTAGCATATTCTACTCTGAAAAAATCTGAGGTCACCAAGAGTTGGGATTAACGGCAACTGGTAACTGATAATATATCAGGAGGCAGGAATGTTGGGGACCTTAGAATTCTGGCTACCACACTTTCTCTTGATATCTGGGTTGAATGACTCTTCTTTGTTTAATGAATATAACTTATTGTTGCTAGGTTACAAATATTCAACATAAAGGTAAATAACTCTGCTGGCATGTATCTTATAGAGATAGTATATTTCTCAACAGATAAAAACATGACTTGAGTCTACTTTTTCATTTTGAAGAAATTTCAACTGCTGTTAGCCTCTCACATGTATATCATACAACTTACAAACCAATTACTTTAAAGCAACAGAAATTTAATACTAGAAATATGAGGAGCTATTTGATATTTCTTGGGAACTCTGGTGGTATAGTGCCTAAGACATTTGACTGCTAACCAGAAGCCTGGCAGTTCAAACCCACCAGCCACTCTACTTCCATAGAGATGCTGCCTCAGAAACCCAAGGAGGGGTCACTGTGAGTAGGATCCAACTCGACGGCAGTGAGTTTTATTTGGTATTTCTTTTTTTTAATTTAATTTTATTTATTGTGATTTGGGTGAAGATTTACAGAGCGAATTCACTTTCCATACAACAGTTCACATATACTTTGTCTCATGTTATTGACCACAGTTTACAATGCAACAGCTCCCCTCCCACTTCCTCCCCATAGTTACCTCTTCCCAGTGACCATCCCTCCATACTCTCCTGTGCCCTGAGCTGTCTCCCTGTGCATAAGCAGCCCTT
>NW_006921594.1:8142824-8154898 GCF_000298275.1 Orycteropus afer afer
GAGTTCCAATGCTGCTTCTTCCTCAGGGATGTGTTCTGGGTCTGTATCCTGCTCCCTTGTTTCTACCACTTTATCCTGCTTCTTTGTGTGGACTGTGATCTTCTGTTGTTTCTGAGGCATTGTGACGTTGTTGTATTTAAATCTCTGTTAACTGTTTGTGAAGCGCAGCCAAGGGTGGTTCAGGCTCTTCTTGGTGGTTTTTTATCATTGGCCCGTTGCTTTTCAGTCTTTCAGGCCCCGCGTATCCTTGGGATTGCACCACTCGGGAATGTCCAAGCCGTTTGTGCTGTCAAGGGCATTCAGGTCCCTGCCAGACCGCAGCTCCGTATGTCTCCTTTTTTGGTATTTTCACGCAAAATCTTCTGCTAGTTGGGGTTTAGTGTACTTCTGTATCCTTCCCTTCAAGACTCAGCGGTCTAAGATTATCTTCTGTGTCTCTGTCAATTGGTTTCCCTTTTCTTTGTTGAAGAGGGTCTGTGCAGTCCTTCTGCCTAGTCCACCACCTTGCCGGAACTCCCCTATTTGGTATTTCTTAAGTTAATATCTGTAGGAAATTTTTAGATTACCAGTTTCTACTGTAATTCTTATTTCATATCAGGAAGTTCAACCCTACAAGTTATTTTCCTCACTGAAAAGGTAGTCTTTTTTTTTTTTTTCTTTTTTAGGAGTTATCAGGAAACCTATTGATTATAAAAATTTTAAAGAAAGCTAGGTATTTATTAACATTGTTTGCCTAGAAGAATTTTTTATTTTCTTTTAAAATTCACAATGATAGTTTCTTGGTATTTACTTTCTAAATGCTTAAACATTTACAAATGCATATTATAGAAGTAATTATACAGAATTGAACAATGTCTAAAGTTAGAGTGGGAAACAGTGGGGAACAGTGAACTAAAAAGAAATGTATTTTATGCTCATTCTTAAATTTAAATAGTTTTATTTAAATTCATTACATTATGCTTATTAGATAATTTTCAATATCACATTCTTATTAAACAATTAATTAAGATGATGAAAATACCAATATTTGAAAGAACTTTGAGTACCATTAATTTGTTGTTTTATAGGCTATACACAGCAGTGCCCAGCAGCTTTTCTTAAAACTTCATTTTTCATGTGATTTATCTTAGAAGGCAAAACTGAAGCTCAGGAGAAGACTACAAATATCAACAACAAGCATGTAAGAATAAAAGGGCCATGGCCGTGCAATAGTAAGTGCTCAGCTGCCAACCAAAGTGTTGGCTTCATGAGAAAAAAGACTTGGTGATCTGCTCCTGTGAAAATTATAGCCTAGGAAACCCTATGGGGAAGCTCTACTCTGTCACATGGGGTCATTATTTGTCAGAATCCACTTGGTAGCACACAAGAACAACAACAAGTTTTCAAATTTGCGTACACACCAGTTTAGGGGAAGATATAAAGGTACCTGCAACAGTACCTGCTGCTTTCCCTGTCAATTGTTTCCCTCTTTCTTGTCCCTCTGCCAATGCAGCTCATGTCATTTCTGTAACATAGGGTACTTGTGGATATTCATTGGCCTGTAGTATGTGTGTGCATGTGGGACTGAGAGTTAAATGTTTCACCTGTTGAATAGTCAGTCATCAGGCAATGTGCTGTAGTATTTGCTGATAGCTTTCGCCAACACTTAGGATAATTTTACTTAGCATTTCTTTTTCTGGAAGAAAAAGTGGATGTAGAGAAGAAGAAAAGCTAGAAACACTGAAGGAAAAGGAATAAGTTTTACCTTTCCCATTACTAACTGATAGCTGTCTGGTGTGAAGGAATAAGTTTTACCTTTCCCATTACTAACTTGTAGCTGTCTGGTGTGATTCAGTGTCAGGGAGAAGCAATAGCCCAGAGAAGACTCCCCTTATTTCATGGATGCAATGAAATTGAAGCATGCATGAAAATTCGAATTTGCAGAAGAGATATAAATCTTTAAGTGAAGGTTATAGTCAAGAATACCCTATGATACAGTTCTACTCTTTAACACATGAGGTTGCTATGAGTCAGAATCAATTTGAGAGTACCCCAAAATTACAATTCTGGAATTTTTATAAAGTGTTTTGTGTTTGAGGAGGAATCATTATATTGTGACAAAATACTGACATAAATATTTAATCTATCACAAAAATATTTATAACTATTTACTTTGAGCTAAAGCATGTTGTTTATCACTTATCTGTCAGTTTGTTGTACAGTGGTAGATTGTGTATTGCTGTGATACTGGAAGCTATGCAATTGATATTTCAAATACCAGCAAGGTCACCAATGGTGGGCAGATTTCAGCATAGCTTCCAGACTAAGACAGAGTAGGAAGAAACACATGGTGGTCCACTTCTGAATAATTGGCCACCAAAAATCTTATTATTAAGAAGCTCTGGTGAGATTGGTTTGGTTGGTGGTGCAAAATAAGCATTCGCCTGTTA
This sequence comes from Orycteropus afer afer, assembly GCF_000298275.1. Classification (NCBI taxonomy): domain Eukaryota; kingdom Metazoa; phylum Chordata; class Mammalia; order Tubulidentata; family Orycteropodidae; genus Orycteropus; species Orycteropus afer. The sequence goes on from NW_006921594.1 coordinate 8,145,254, forward strand.
ACCTAAAGGTTGGTAGTTCACACCCACCAGCCACTCCATGGAAGGAAGATGGGACAATCTATTTCCATAAAGATTTACCACCTTGGAAACCCAATGGGGGTCACTATGAGTTGGAATTGACTCAATGGCAGTGAGCTTGGTTTTTGATTTGGTTTGAAAACCTCATTAATAGCAGTGAAACACTGTCTGAGATAGTACCAGAAAACATGAATACCAGTGACACACTCTCTGATAGATAGAAGATGAGCTCCTCAGGTTAGAAGGCCTTCAGAATAGGATCATATAAAATATAACCACTAAAGCCAAAGATGGAAAAAATACTGAAGGTTTTTTTTTTTTGTTGTTGTTGTTGTTTTGTTTTTTAACCAATTTCTGCAGTTTGAAATTGACCAAACATACAGTCAAGATGTATTGGTAATGACTGATGATTGGAATGCAAAAGTTGGAAAAAAAGAAAACACTACTATTTGGAAAACATGACCTTGGTGACAGAAGTAATGCCAGAGGATCATATGATAGAATTTTGCAAGTAGTGACTTATTCATTGCAAATACCTTTTTCAACAACATGCACAGTGACTATACACATGGACCACTCCAGATAAAATACAAAGGAATAAAATGGACTTCATGTGTGTAAAGAGATGATAGAGAAGCTTGATATCATCAGTCAAAACAAGGCCAGGGGACAACTGTGGAACATACCATCAATAGTCATAAACAAGTTTAAGTTGAAGGTGAAGAAAATTAGAACAAGTTCATAAGAGCCATATTACAAACTTGAATATATCCCACTTGTCTTTAGAGATCATGTGGAGAATAGACTTGATGCATTGAAAACCAGTGATCAAAAACAAGATGAGTTGTGAGATGACATTAAAGACATCATATATGAAACAAACCAAAGATCATTAAAAAGACAGGAAAGGAAGAAAAGGCCAAAATAGATGTCAGAAGAGACTGAAACTTGCTCTAAAACAGAGAATAGCTAAACTGAAAGGAAGAAATGATGAAATAAGAGTTGAACAGAAGATTTCAAAGGGTAGATTGAGAAGAGAAAGTAATGTATTATTGTGAATTGTGCAAAGACCTGGAGTAAAAGCCAAAATGGAAGAAAATGCTCAGGTATTCTCAAGCTGAAAGAACTGAACAAAAAAATCAAACCTCAAGTTGCAATATTAGAGGATTCTATTGTCAAGATAGGAATACTGACTTCAACAGATGTTAAGGAGTTTGTCAGTGACAACATGGTATTAAAATCCATTAGTCTTAGTTTGCAATGCTTCCCTCCATGCCATTGAGCTATTATTATTGTATTTTATTTGAAAATATTCATTGCGTGGATTACATTGGTTTTCTTGTAATCCTTGAATGGGTGTTTAATGACCTATTTTTATTTAGTTTCAATGTTTTATCCCTACTCATTTCTTTTGTGTGTGTGTGTTTAGTTCCACTTGATGATTTTCCTTTAATGGAATAAAATTTTAGTTTCATTTGTACTTCAAAAGGAATGAAAGAAACAAAACTTTTTAAAAGAATAATTCAAGCCTCAAAATGCATCCCACAGTAAATTGATATTAAAGTACTTTTAAATAAATTATAGTTAATTAAGCATGCAAATACACTAACTACTTTAAGTACCCAATTAGCTACCCTAACTGAAATAATTGTCCTGAATGGCACATTTTTTTAATAGGGTGTTTTTCAAGGTGCTACATAAATCTTTGTCTGTGATATGAAAAATGTAATTACTCTTGGAAGACAGAATATAGTAGCCATTGATTGTCCAGGAATACAAATGTTGTAGCATGAATTTCTCGCCTCTCTAGACCCCAGTGTTCTCATCTGTTAAGAGCTTGACCTGGACATTTACAAAGGTTCTCTACTTCTCTAAAGTTTCAAATAGGTCATCTATGAAATATGATCTATATAACTCATTTTGTCTACATGATTTTTGCATTTTCCTAATTCTGACTTCTTCTATAGCAACATCTCTACTTATACCCTTTCTGGCCTTACTATCTCATTATTTTCTGTGTTCCATGAATTGGCAAATTATTGGAGATTCTATTTCATTTTTCTTTAAAAACATCCCTCAAATTCTGAATCATCTCTCATATATATGTGTGTGTGTGTATGTGTAGGTGTATGTATATGTATATATTATGTATTATATATATATGTGTATATATATATATACATATATATATATATATATAAAGAGATATGTATCTATCTATGTATATATAAAGGAGCTCTGGTAGCATAGTGCCTAAGACACTTGACTGCTAACCAGAAGGCTGGTGGTTCAAACCCATCAGCCACTCCTCAGAAGGAAGATGGGGCAATTGACTTCTGCAGTGATACTGCCTTGGAAACCCAAGTAGGGGTCGCTATGAGTTGGGTCTGACTTGACGGCACATAACAACAACAACAACAACAGCATGTATATATAAAACCAGACTCAGTGACATGGAGTTGTTTCTGACTCATAGCAACCCCCATTGGTTTCTGAGTCTGTAAAACTTTATGGAAGGAGATCACCTGTCTTTCTCTTATATAGCAGCTGGTTGGTTTGAACCTCTGACCTTCTGGTTAGCAGTCAAGTGCTTTGTCCACTATACCATTGGAGCTCCTTTCACCATCAGAGATGGCTGGTATTGGAATTGGTAAAAGAGTTGAAAAGTAGAGATATGTCTGACCTCCACCTTTGGGCTGATGTTGATGCTGATTATCATTCTCTGTGAGGTTGAACAAGGGATGACTAGATAGATAGATAGACAGATAGATAGATACATGGGTAGATATAGTATTTTTGTAATTCTGACACTAGCCATCTCTCTGATGGCACACTCTTGCCTGCTAGGTTCACTAATTTGTTGCAGAGGCCACACAGAACTCAGAGACCATATTCACAGTTATATGCTTTGTTAAGGAAGTTACATAGGATCAGGATTAACTTGGAAGTTAACAGGAATAGGATCAATGTCAGGAACCACACCGGCAAGGTCTGGAAGGCTCCCCCAAAGTGAAGAGCACATGACCCTCCCTTCCTAAAAATAGGACCCTTGTCTCTCTCTCTCTCTCTCTTTCTTGCTCTCTCTGCCTCTCTTGGCTGACCAAGCAGGCTTCCTCTTGCCCATCAGAAAAGACTCATCTCAACTTCCTGAGGACAGGCCTCCTCTAGGCCTTTGCCCTGCTTGTTGTTGTTATGTGCCATCGAGTCACACCTGACTCATAGTGACCCCTCTTTGGGTTTCTGAGGCAGTATCATTATGGAAGTAGATTGCCCAACCTTCATTCTGAGGAGTGGCTGGTGGGTTTGAACCGCCAGCCTTCTGGTTAACAGCCAAGTGCCTTAGGCATTATGCTACCAGAGCTCCTTTGCCCTGCTTAGTCAAGTGTTATAGCTCTTTTAGTTCCACTGACAAATGCCCAGAGACAGCCCTAAAGGCTGTCTTTTCATTTGCTTCATGGGTCAGCAAGCCCACTGTAGCCACCTTGCTCAGTTGGCCAAAAAACCCAACAAACCATGTGATGCTATTCTTCTTGTTCTACTACCACCACTCCTGGGTTAAAACCCTCTGTCTCCTGAGCCTAGTGGTTTCCAGTGAAGGGACCATGAATCCAAAGGACACACCATGCTCCAGGTTCCTCTTAATGGGTCTGAGGTATCCCTCAACTTCTGTGGGATGGGTGCTTATATAGGCAAGTGGTTCAATCCCAGTAGGTAGAATTGCATACCTTATTTAACGGTCAAATCCATCTCTGGACAAAACTGGCCAATCCACTCATAAGTGGTTCCATTTACTTGCAGAATAACTGATGTTTTCTTCTGGAAGACATACACATATATATGTATGTGTATATTCTCTCCTCTGTGTCCTTTATTTGGCTATACATTCCTCACTGTAGTCGAGTCAATTCTGACTCACAGTGACCCCCCTTTGGATTTCAGAGGCAGTACCTTTACAGAAGTAGATTGGCCAATCTTCCTTCTGAAGAGTGGCTGGTGGTTAGCAGCCAAATGCATTAGGCACTATGCCACCAGAGCTCCCATTAGGCCTTCTATATTTATCTTTTGGGTGTATTTTGTTTGATTGTTTAATTTTATGTTTTCATTTAAATAACCTTCTAATAAAAGCTTTCTAAGTCATCTAGGTGCCCGTTTTAACTGAGTACTGCCACATGATTCCCATACACATATTTGTTGTTAGGTGCCATTGAGTTGGCCCCTATTCATAGCAACCCTATGTACAACAGAACAAAACACTGCCTGGTCCTGTGTCATCCTCACAATCCTTGCTATGCTTGAGTCAAATGTTGCAGCCACTGTGTCAGTCTGTCTCCTGGAGGGTCTTCTTTTTTCTCACTGACCCTCTACTTTACCCAAATGATGTCCTTCTCCAGGTACTCGTCCCATTTGACAACATGACCAAACCAGGTGAGTTGAAGAAGACTGGCCATTCTTACTTCTAAGGAGCATTCTGGCTGCATTTCTTCTGGGACAGATTTTTCTGTTCTTCTGGGAGTCCATGGTATTTTCAGTATTCTTCACCAACATCAACTCTTCTTTGGTCTTCCTTATTCATTGTCCAGCTGTCACATGTATATGAAACAATTCAAAATACAGTGGCCTGGGGTATGTGCACCTTAGTCTCCAAAGTGACATGTTTACTTCTTAATACTTTAAATGTTAAGTTTTTAATGTACCCATGTTTACATTTGTAAAATCACACCAACTGAAGACTGCGAACATATCAGTTGCTGTTCCCCAGAAGCTGACATTCTGGTTTTGTTCTTTTTGTATTACCTTTACATACTCAGTATTCATTCTGCCTTGATACAGTCAAAAGTTACTCCTCTTCTTCACTCAAGCAATATAAATATATTAGAATGCTTTATGCATAATCAATGCCCTTCATCTACCTGGTTATTTTATAAAATTTTAGTTCCATTTAATTTTTTAAATTAACTTTCTGAGGTATAATTTACATGAAATAAAATACACACATTTTCAGTGCACAACTGGATAAGTTTTGACAAACATGCATACTCATCTATTTCATTTCTAACACTCTCAAGATTAGTCATTCTTATTAGGTTGACTCATAATATTACCATTATAGGTTAACCTAATTTCTATTATACTTGAATTTTATTATCCATGCTTATTTAGATTTAGTTATATGTTTTTAAATTCCTTTGTTCCTCCTTGCTTGTTTCCTTCTAGTCTATAATTCTGTGTTAAATTATCTTCTTCCTGACATATATGCCTTCTTGTTGTTAAAACCAAAACCAAATAACGACCCCTATGTACAACAGATTGAAATATTGTCCAATCTCTCACCATCCTCACAGTTGTTGCTGTTCAGCCCATTTTTGTAGACACTATATTTGTTCATCTCATTGAGGGTCTTCTTTATTTTTACTAATCCTTTACTTTACCAAGCATAATATTGTCTCCAGGGACTGGTCACTCCTGATATCATATCTAAAGTATGTGAGACAAAGCCTGGACATCTCTGTTTCTAAGGAGCATTCTGGCTGTACTTCTTCCAAAACAGATTTGTTATTTCTGTTGACAGTCTATGTTATATTCAGTATTTTTTGTCCACACCACAATTCACATCAATTCTTCTATGATCTTCCTTATTCATAGCCTAGCTTTCACATACATATGAGGCAATTGGAAATACCATGGCTTGAATCAGGTGAACCTTACTCCTCAAGGTGACATCTTTGCTTTTGAACACTTTAAAGAGGTCTTTTGCAGCAGATTTTCCCAACGCAATATGTCATTTGATTTCTTGACTACTGGTTCCATGGGCATTGATTGTGGATCAGAGTAAAGTGAAATCATAGACAACGTCAATTTTTTCTCTATTCATCATGAAGTTGCTTATTGGTCCAGTTGTGAGGACTTTTATTTTCTTTTATGTTGAGGTGTAATCCATATTGCAGAGTGTAGTCTTCGACATTTGTCAGTAAGCGCTTCAAGTTCTTTTTGCTTTCAGCAAGTAAGGTTGTGTCATCTGCATGCCATAGGTTGTTAATGAATCTTTCTCAAATCTTTATGCCATGTTCCTCTTCATGAAGTCCAACTTCTTGGGTTGTTTGCTCAACATACAGATGAAAACATGATGAAACATACAACTCTGATGAACAATGCAGTATTGCCTTGTTCTTTTTGGGGAACAACTGCTTCTTGGTCTATGCATAGCTTTCATATATGAGCACAATTAAATGTTATGAAATTCCCATTCTTCACATTATTACCCACAATTGGTTATGATCCACACAGTCAAATGCTTTTGCACAGTCAATAAACATGGGCAAACATCTTTCTGGTACCCTCTGCTTTCAGCCAAGATCCATCTGACATCAGCACTGATGTCCATCATTCCACATACTCTTCTGAACCCAGCTTGAATTTCTGCCAGTTCCCTGTTGATATCTTCCTGCAACTGTTTTGAGTTATCTTTGGCAAAATTTTACTTTTATGTGATGTTGAGGATATTATTCAGTAATTTCTGTATTTCGTTGCATCACCTTTCTTTGGAGTGGGCACAAATAGGGATCTGTTCCAGTCAGTTGGCCAGTTAACTGTCTTTCAAATTTCTTGGCCTAGATGAGTGAGAGGTTCCAGCATTGCAACTATTTATTGAAACATCCCTATTGGTATTTTGTCAGTTCTTGGACCCTTGTTTTTCACCAGTGTCTTCAGTGCAATTTAGACTTCTTCCTTCAATACCATCAGTTCTTGATCATTTGCCACCTTCTGAAATGGTTGGACACTGACCAATTTTTTCCAGTACAGTGATTCTGTATTCCTTCCATCATCCTTTGATGATTCTGAGTCATTCAATAAGTGTAGTATGCTATTGTATATAGAGCTCGTTTTGACAGTTAATTGTCTTTCAGCACATTCAAGATATTTTTTTGCTGTCCTCTTCTATTGTTGTTGTTAAGTCAGCTGCCAGTCTAATATTTCTTTTTGAGTAATTTATCTATTCTCTTTAGAATCACCTGTGGTTTGACTATAATCATGTTGGTGTGATTTTAGTCTTATTTTTTCTGTTTGGAATCTTTTGAACTTCCTGAATTCGGGGACAGATATTTCCTATCATCTCTTAGAAATTCCTGTTTGGCACTATTTCAAATCTATTCTCCAGTCTCTGCTTTCTCCACTCTGTGTCCTTTACTTGGCTAGACTTCAGCCCTTCTACACTTTACCCTTTGTGTTGTTGATGTCTCTGTGCTGCAGTCTAGTGATATCCTTTTTTACCTCTTGGTGTTTATTAATCATTTTATTATTTGTTCCTTACATGATGTTTAATCTACTCATGGAAATTTTAATTGATAATATCCACACTTCTCCTTTTAGAACTCTTATTAAAAAAAAAGTCCTATTTTTTTTCTCCTGGTTTCTTTACCCACTTATATTGTTTTAGTCATTTTAAGCATTCTTGCTTTATATTCTTATTGAAATTTCAGTTCTAAAGTTTGAGAGATTGTGGTTCTAATCATCTGTTTTATCTATCTGTTGAGTTCTCTGTGGCATATTACTTCCTTTTAGATTTTGACCTTTTTAAAAAACGTAAATCTGAGTTTTTAGGGTTGGAGCTGTTTTTCCCCTGTAGGTACTTTGTGGCCTGGATGGGGGAAGGTTCCCTCTGTAGCAGTTTTACATGTGTTCTGCCACAAGCAAGCTTGGGGTAGACCACTTCAGGACCACATTCGTCATTGTTATTGGGAACTCTGGTAGTATAGTGCCTAAGGCACTTAACTGCTAACCAGAAGTCTGGTAGTTCAAATCCACCAGGCACTCCTCGGAAGGAAGGTTGGGCAATCTACTTCCAGAGTGATACCACCTCGGAAATCCAAGGAGGGGTCACTACGACTCAGGTCCAACTCAACATAACAACAACAACAACATTATTAATATCTGGCCTTGAGGTTTCCTACACCACCTGTCCAGTGTAGATTTGTAACCAAACCCATGAGACACATGAAACTGGAGTTTAACATTCTCAGTCAATGCCTTTTTCTACCTAGAGCCAGGATGAGAACAACTTCCTTGGCTTCTCCACAGTCTGTAGACCTGAGAGTATTTCAGTTCCTCCTTACCTGGATTGTTGTCCTCAGACAGACCTAGACTTAGGCAATATTTTCATGCCCACTTCCCTCCTCAGGTGCTCAAGACATCAAATGACGGTGGTTAGAAGTCTATCCTCCAGCTGTTTCTATCACTCCAGAGCTGTTGTTCTCTGTCTCAAATTTCTTTCTTCTCCTGCTATCTGGAGCCCCACCCCCCGGCAATTTTTAAAATGAAATATTAAGTATGCTCTATGAATGATTTTTGCACTCAGCATCTAAACATATCTGTAGAGGGAAGGATTCCTCAGTGGCCTAATCTGACATTTGCCGGAACCAGCAATCTCAATCCTTTCTTTTTGAAGATGTGGAAATTAATATGCAAAAGAATTTTATTGTACCTTAGTTAGGGTCACACCATTATTTAGAATTCTAGTCTTTTGACTTCCTGTATTGACCCTTCATCATGACCTCTCTTTTCTCTCTGATGACTCTCTTTCTTAACCCACCATTATCACCTCACTCAATAGAGTAACTCACAAGCCTTTAAAGTAATTTTCCCAGATTCTAGGGTACCTCCAAGGTCTTCTGAATTCCAGAAACCCCAGTAGTGAATGGTTTGAATGCACTGGTGCTGCACAATTTTAATACCATTAATGATTATTATAGGAAAAAATCTGTTTACCACTCCTTTTCTCAAGGATGACCAAATGTCAAGTGACATTATGACCTTGACATTGTCCAATTATTGATGGAATCTTGTAAACTTTAATATTAAATAATCTTGAAGTATTTTAAGATATTAATTTCCTTTATTTTCCTTCAATTTTAGATGAGTATTAATTGAACTCAAGGCAAGTTTAGGTGGTTCCTTAATTGGAGCATCACTTTATGGTTCTAAAGAAACTCATCAATGATTCATTCATAGGGGTGGCTTCTACAATGTGGCTAGCAAGAATGGGATATTTTAGGGAAAAATTTCTGCAGATCAGTGTGATGAGGAGTAGAATTTGTTGGAACTTGCATCTTATTCTCATTCTTTACATAAAATAACATGATAGCTTAAATTTCATTTTGTATTAAGCCAAATAAATTGGTTATTTATCAAGATGCCTGACAGCCTTACAGATACATTTCACACTTAAGAATCTTGGATCAAAGTTCATGGATCTCCCATAGCAATCAGTTAAAAGATTGAAATTAGTGCATACAATTGTTATTCGGACATTTTATATACATTTTCTATGTATTTCTGCCTTCGTCTTTGAGAGCAATGATTTTAATGGTTTTTAGAATAAGCCTGATCATTCAACTCTGTGAACCATAAAAAGTCATAATAAAACCTGTTGCCATTGAATTGCTTTTGACTCATGAGGCCCCACGTGTTACAGAGTAGAAGTTCTCCTTAGGGTTTTATTGGTTGTAATCATTAGTAGATCATCATGCTTTTCTTCCATGGTATCACTAGACGGCCTCTTCCTTCTTCCTAGTCTGTCTCAGTCTATAAAGTGGCTGTTACCTATGCACCAGGTGCATCTCGCTGGGTTTT
>NW_006921594.1:8156047-8166655 GCF_000298275.1 Orycteropus afer afer
CATCTTACCTATTTTGGTCATGTTGTCAGAAGGGACCATTGCCTGGAGAAGGATGTCATGCTTGGTAGGGTGGAGGGTCGACGAAAGAGGGGGAGGCCTTCAGGGAGATGGATTGATACAGTGGCTGCGATGATGGGCTCGAGTATAGCAGGGATTGTGGGGCTGGCTCGGGATCGGGCAGTGTTTCATTCTGCTGTGCATGGGGTTGCTATGAGTCGGAAACGACTCGACGGCACTTAACAACAACAACAACAACAATCACTAGAGAGTTCAAACTGCCAATCTTTAGGTTATTGTTGTTGTTGTTATGTGCCGTTGAATCAGACCCGGCTCATAGTGACCCCTCCTTATGTTTCCAAGGCAGTATTACTATGGAAGTAGACTGCCCAGCCTTCCCTCCGAGGAGTGGCTGGTGTGTTTGAACCTCCAGCCTTCTGGTTAGCAGTCAAGTGCCTTAGGTACTACGTTACCAGACAAGTGCAAACCATTTGTGTAACCAAGAGATCTTTGTGAACAAAAGAGGATCTTTGTGAAAGATTTAGTGATCAAAGATTTTCAGGCTGATTTTTGACTATTGAGAGCTTTGTGAGTGTGTGTATGTGTGTGTGTGTGTGGTGTGCATGTGGAGCTACCATTCTTCCAATCAGCAAGTAATTTAATCTACATTCTTATTAGATGTGAAGAGAATCTTCCTATGACATCTGACATATTAAGGAAACTCATAATTGATTCAGATGATCATCTTGGTAGACTATGCACCCAAGGTTTTATTATCAATTGAAGAGGAAGATTCTCCTTGTCAAACACTAATCATTTCAATTCCTTACACGTTTTGCTCTACCTTCTATACTAACCAGATAAACAGAAGTAACTGATTAAGATGTGCTATTTTCCATTAAGCTGTGAGTCAATCAGAAACTTAAGAGAATTTATTCTTACCTAAGAATAGGTGCAGTGGTATAGTGCCTAAGCCATTCAACTGCTAACCAGAAGGCTGGTGGTTCAAACACACCAGCCACCTCTTGGAAGGAAGCCTGGGCAATCTATTTCTGTAGAGATACTGCCTTGGAAACGCAAGGAGGGGTCGCTGTGAGTTAGCATTACAGTGAGTGTTTTTTTTTTTTTTTTTTTGTTACCAGTACAAAGCATAAAACACCACTGCTTGTTAATGGAATAATGTAAGTGTGAAATTACACTGAGATTGTTCAGATGTCGTATGGGATATAAAAAATCATGAAACAAATCCATATTTTGGTTAAAGAGAAGACCTACAGAAGATTTACAATTTTATTCAAGAAGGTTTCTTTCATGTTTATTGTTTTAAAAGAATGTTGGTGATTGTAAAGAAAAGGCAAATGTGTAAGTATGCACAGACTTCAATTCAGATTCCTAATAACCATTCTTGAAGTCAATGAATAGAGACCTTCTCTGTGGTGTTAAAGCATTCACTCCAGTTACAGTATTTTAAAACTTAGACCATCTGGAATAATCCTTGGAAATATGTGTCCCACTAATTTTTGTACTACATTCAGAATTCACTGTTTTAATGGATTTCTTCCTGTTACTAAGTTTTATTTCAGTATTGGACACTTGGCATTTTGCCTTTGCTAATTTAAGGAGTCTTACTCAAATGCAAAGAGGAGAGAAAAACAATCTTGTTCATTAGAACAGAGAAAGAGAAGCAATGTTATCTCATTTTGCATTACAGTTCTTTTTTTTTTTTACTCGATAGAAAATTGGTAACTAGGTTATCTAAAGAATACTTTGCAAGATATGTGTTTCTTTGCTCTTTTGTACTAGTATTATTTTTCTGTTGGAGTTAACTGTTGGGAATACTTTATGAGATATCAGCAGTATTTCCGATTGTTAGCTTATTTTTTTCTCCTTTGATATTTGACTTATTATATACCCAAATTGATCATATTGCAATGGAGTATAGTATAACATGGAGACATGCTATCTTTTATGAGTCACTTAGTGAAGTATGCAGAAAATAACCTGTCCTGGGAGTTGGGTGACCCATGAATCTCAGCTCATTTGTATTAAAAAGGACTTGAAGTTTTCTACCCTTTTCCTCCTTTCCTTTCCTTTCATTTACTCATCCATTCAACAAATATTTATCTTTCTCTTGCTTAGAGACAAGGATAAAAAAATATCCTGATGCCTACTTTCTAAGAGCATATAAGTTGGTCAAGGACACATAGTTGTAAATATTATGCAGAATTAAATGTAATGCACAGGGGGCTAATGGTACCTCACTTGGGTGGAGTCAGCAAAATCTCCATGAATGAGTGAGCCCCAAATTAACCTTTGAAAGATCAGTAGAATAAATAAGAAGTATGAAAAATTTTTAGGTTGAGGAATAAGTACATATATAATCATAGGGGCAGGGAACAGAATGATACATTTGGAGATGTACAAATAACTCCATTTAGCTTTGACAAAGGACCTGGCTAAGGAAGTGGAATGACAGGAGATAAAATACCAGTGAAGCTGACAAGATGCAAATCATAAAGGGCCTGATATGTGTTTGAGAAAGATTGTTCTGGTAGAAGCACAGGAGGTTGTTAAGAGGAACAAGACACCAGTTGGAAACCAATGAACAGACAATGAAGACCTGCACTGAGGCAGCAGCAGTGGAATGATGAGGAGGTCAATCTTTGAGGGCTACTAAGGAGATGGATTGGATAGATCCAGGGACTGGCTGGACTGGTGGGTCAACACTAATTTCCTAAATTCTAACTGGGCCAGATTTGAGGATGGTGGAACCACACAAAATAGACTTGAATAGAGATTCAAGTGCAGGCTTTGCGAAAAGTAGTACAATGAATTTTTCTTGCAGAGTTTTATATATCTATATTGTATGTAAATAGTTATGCTCTAAGGGGCCCAAGCCCCCTAGAGCCAGGAAAGGGAGGGAGCAGGAGAGGCCGGGGACCTTCAGAGTGGCAAGATATCCAGATAAAAAGGGGAGGGAAGCAAGGCTAGGCCCCAAGCCCCCTAGAGCCAGGAAAGGGAAGGAGTGGCCAGGGACCACAAAGTGGCAGTAGGTTCCAGGTAGGAATTAGATAAGGGGAGGCCACAGAGGTTTCCCATAAATAAGGGAAGCAAACTTATCTGTCAGTTTGTCATCCTGTGGGGCTGGTATGTTGCTGTGAGGCTTGAAGCTGTACCACTGGTGTTTCAGATGCCAGGAGAGTTGCACATGGTGCACAGGTTTCAATGCAGCTTACAGACTAAGACAGACTAGGAAGAAGTAGGAGGCATCCACTTCTCAAAAATTGGCCAGGGAAAACCTTATGAATAGCAGAGAAACACTGTGTGATACATTACTGGGAAGATTTATGAATAGCTTGGAAACATTGTCTGACACAGTGCAGGAAGATGAGCCCCTTGGGTTGGAAGACACTCAAAATAGGACTGGGAAAGAGTTGTGTCATCAGAGTACAACCAACCTTAATGATATGCATAAAGAAAGTCTTTCAGGACCTCCATGGCTGACATGGCACAATTCAAATTGAGGAGAAATGCCTGCAAACATCCATTAGTATATAGAAACATGGAATGTATGAAGTATGAATCTAGGAAAATGGGAAGTTGTCAAAAACAAAATGGAACACATAAAGATTGATATCCTAGGCATTAGTGAGTTGAAATGGACAGGTTTTGGGCACTTTGAATCCGACAACCATATGATCTCCTATGCTGGACATGACAAAATGAAGAGGAATGGCATGGCATTCATCATCACAAAGGATGTTTCAAAATCTATCTGAAGTACAATGCTGTCAGTGATAGGATAATATCCATATGCCTACAAAAAAGACCCATTAATACTATTATTATTCAAATTTACACATCAACCACCAAAGACAAAGATGAGGAAATTGAAGATATTTATCAACTTCTGCAGTCTGAAATTGACTGAACATGCAGTCAGGATGTGTTGCTTATCACTTGTGATTGGAATGCAAAAGTTAGAAACAAAGAAGAATCACTGGTAGTTGGAAAATTTGGCCTTGGTGACAGAAATAATGCTGGAGATCGCATGACAGAATTTTGCAAGACCAATGACTTGTTCATTGCAAATACCTTTTTCCAACAACACAAACAGTGGCTATACACATGGACTTCACTAGGTGGAGTACACAGGAATCAGATTGACTACATCTGTGGCAAGAGGCGATGGGAAAGTTCAATATCTTCAGCCAAAACAAGGCCAGGAGCTGATTGTGGAACAGACCATCAACTACTCATATGCAAATTCAACTTGAATTTGAAGACAATTAAAACAACTCCATGAGAGACAAAATATGACCTTGAATATATCCCTTCTGAATTTAGAGATCATCTAAATAATAGATTTGATCCATTGAACACCAATGACAGAAGAACCAGAAGAATTGTGGGATGACATCAAGAGCATCATACATGAAGAAAGCAAGAAGTCATTAAAGATATGACAAAGAAAGAAAAGACCAAAATGAATGTCAGAAGAGACTCTGAAACTTGCCCTTGAGCGAAGAGTAGCTAAAGCAAATGGAAGAAACGACAAGATAAAGAGTTGAACAGAAGATTTCAAAGAGCAGCTTGAGCAGACAAAGCCAATTACTGTAATGAAATGTGCAAAGATCTGGAGTTAGAAAACCAAAAGGGAAGAACATGCTTGGCATTTCTCAAGTTGAAAGAAATGGAGGCTCATGGGCACATCCAGTATTCCACTTTTTGTGTAGTATCACAGCCGTGGCATTGAAAAATAGAAAGCTTGTATGTTGATATGTTGCAACAGCTTATCAAGGATATAATATCCATCAAATTGTTATGTAAGGTTTAATTTCCTAAAATCTCCTAAGTGATCAATGTTTCTTTTCCTTGCAAGGATGATAATTTTCCCTTCATAGAGACTGAAAACTTAATTAAACTTTAGTTGCTGTTTAGCCAAACTATAACACAATTTCATTGATTAGAAATGATGAATCATATCCATAAATCCAACAACATTAGGGAATGAAAACATATAATGCAGCACTTTAGGAAAAGTCACTTGAAGGGAAGGAAAGCAATCCTGCAAAACAGGTCATAAAAACAAATATTACGTTTGGCATTTATTTGTTTGAATACTTTTGTTCATTTACTAACAAGTCAATATTATTCTAATAACCCATTTATCAGTGAATATTAGTAACAAGAGAACTTGTTACTGATCTATCTATCCAAATAAGTAGACTGACTATGGGAAAATTCTTTTTAAAGTATATAAAGCATTGTAGGTTTCCATAAGGTGATATAGGTTTACCACAGTAGCCTTACTTAAAACTGCCACCAGGGATATGATGTGTGTGCATTTGTATATATAAGAATCAAATCACCTAAAGAACTTCATTTCAGAGTATCCTTAAATTCTGTGTTTCTATTTAGGCAGAACACTACTTTACTAAAAGATGCACTGTACTATTTTGGAAAAGAAAAGAAAAAACACTTCAACATTACGTAAGAGACAGATGAGAGTGATATTTTTAATATACTTTGCATACTTAATTCAGAATTATTTATAGACATTATAAATGAAGTTAATGGTAAAAAAGACATAACTGATCTATATTCAGAAGAATTCAGCAAGGGCTCTGATTGCAGCAAGAACATGACTGGTAAAAAAAAAAAAAAAAAAGAATCATGATGTCTTATTGTCATCAAAGTAAGAGCAACCTAAAAGACAGGCACTTTAAAAATCCCCTTTGATTTACTAATAGCATTGGAAAGAAGTGTGACATGAAATGGCAGATTGAGAGTTCAAGGTTATTTTGAGTTTTGTAAAGAGACATCAGTGTTTGGGAATAAAGGTGCCAGTCCTTTACTCTGTGACTGGAGAAGCTTTATTCACTGGGAAAAAGTCTCCTAGGGATAAAAGAAATGCTGAAAAATAGTAGAATTAGAATTGAGTTTTTAAAGAGATCAGAGAATTGCTTTATGAGGAAAGGCTAAATCAAAATCAGAAACAGCTTTGTTGTCCATTTGCTTCAGAATTCTAGGACTCCTAGGATTCAATTCACTTCAACAGAACTTTAATTTACTGTTTAGCGTACAATTTCAGGGTCCCTAATAGGAGGATTGCAGGAGATACAGATAGGGTAGGTTCAGTCTATGTCCTCAAAGAAAATCTACATTCCTTCAATGTTGACAGAATCAGAGAAGGGAAAAAATAAAATAATGTAAAATATAAAATGAGAAATTCCTCAAAAGCTATAAATGCAAAATTGTGCAGAGTGAGAGGAAGGAGAGCTTACACTTAACCAGGAGAAAAAAGAAGAGCTTTCTGGACTGGAGGTCATTGATACTGGTCTTGAAGAAGGGATAGGATCTGGATAAGAGATAGAAACAGGTTTTAGCTGCATTGAATTTGGAGAGTTGGTTATAGAGCTGGATTATAGGCTCTTTGAAGGGAAATAGTGAGACACAACACTGGGAAGACATGATGGGTTAGCTGATAGGTGAAATGAGACAGCAGGTGTGGAAATCAGGTAGAGGAGCCTTTGATGATTTTTATGCACAGGTGATTCAGTGTATGTGTGTGGGTGTTTGGCAGACCTTCGTGTAAATCCATAGTCTGATCTTTACATGATGCATGTCCTTGAGCAAGATTAAATTTCTTAGAACATGTATCTCCCTTTCCACTATGAAAATTAGAACTTTTAGTATCTATCTTCAGAAGTTATGAGACTGAAAAATAATGATGTTGCTCATTCTATAAAGCATTTGTCATTAAATATGTATGGTGACTCTAGGCTTTTCTTGCTGTATTTTTTTTTTTTTTCCTAATTATTGGAGCTCTGGTAGCATAGTGGCTAAAGCACTTGACTGCTAACCAGAAGGCTGGTGGTTCAAACCCACCAGCCACTCCTCGGAAGGAAGGTTGGGCAGTCTACTTCCATAATGATACTGCCTCGGAAACCCAAGGAGGGGTTGCTATGAGTCGGGGCCGACTCGACGGCACATAACAACAACAACAATTATTGGAGAAGATGGTTTAAAGTGTTGATTTTGGCTTTTTCTTCTCTGTTGATGTGTGCATTTATTCCTATAAATTGGCCTCTGATCACTGCTTTTGCTGTGTCCCAAATATTTTGGTATGTTGTGTTTTCACTCTCATTTGGTTCAAGGAATTTTTGAATTTCATTTTTTATTTCTTCTATTACCCAGTCATTCTTAAAGAGAGTGTTGTTCAGTTTCCATGTGTTTACTCTTTTTTCCATTGATCTTCCTATTGCTGATTTCTAATTTTACAGCATTGTGATCTGAGAAGATGCTTTGCTGTATTCCAATGTTTTTAAATTTATTGAACCTTGCTGGTAGGGTAGTGCCTAAGATACTTGACTGTTAACCAGAAGGCTGGGGGTTCAAACCCACCAGCCACTCCTCGGAAGGAAGGTTGGGCAATCTACTTCCATATTGATACTGCCTCGGAAACCGAAGGAGGGGTTGCTATGAGTCAGGTCCAACTCAACGCCATGTAACAACAACAACAAAGCTTGCCTTATAGCCTAATATATGGTCTATCCTGGAGAATGTTCCATGTGCACTGGAAAAGAACATACATTGTGCTGTTGTTGGGTGAAGTGTTCTGTAGTTGTCTATGAGGTCAAGTTGGTGGAGTGTATTGTTTAGCTCTTCTGTGTCTTTGTTGAGTTTCTTTCCAGTTGTTCTATCTTTCATTGAAAGTGGTCTACTAAAGTCTCCTTCTATGACTGTGGGAAGCTCTGGTAGCATAGTGCCTAAAGCACTTGACGGCTAACCAGAAGCCTGGAGGTTCAAACCCACCAGCTACTCCTTGAAAGGAAGATTGGGCAATCTACTTCCATTGTGATAAGGCCTTGGAAACCCAAGGAGGGGTTGCTATGATTCAGGTCTGACTTGACAGCACATAACTACAACAACAACTATGACTGTGGAATCATCTATTTGTCTTTTCAATTCTGGTAGTCTGATTCATATATTTTGGGGCTCTTTCATTGGGTCCATACATATTTATTATTTATATCTTCTTGTTAAATTGATCCTTTAATCATTATATAATGTCCTACTCTCTTATGGTGGTTTTGTCTTAAAGCCAGTTTTATCAGAAATTAATATTCCTACTCCTGCTCTTTTTTGGTTGCCATTTGCTTGATATATTTTTTTCCAACCTTTGATTTTTAGTCTATTTTTGT
The DNA here is from genome assembly GCF_000298275.1 of Orycteropus afer afer. Taxonomy (NCBI): domain Eukaryota; kingdom Metazoa; phylum Chordata; class Mammalia; order Tubulidentata; family Orycteropodidae; genus Orycteropus; species Orycteropus afer. Next base: position 8,164,252 of record NW_006921594.1, read on the forward strand.
CTTTGTTTCTAAGATGTGGACTCTTGAAGACAGCATATTGGGTTATGTTTTCTTCTTATTCAGTCTGCAACTCTTGAGTGATCTATTTAATCCATTGACATTCAGTGTAATTATTGATAAGTATGAATTGGTTGCTGTCATTTTGTTATGTGTTTTTTCATGGTGTTCCCGGTTTCTTTGTTCCATATAATTTTCTGTGCTGAGCTCATTAAGTTTCTGAATTGTGTTATCATTTCCTTCATTGCTATTGTTTTAGTATTTTCTAAATATTTATGCTTGTCCTCTTTTTTATTTTGATGTGAAGATTTATCATTTTTCTTTGAGGTCATCTTGTGATTTATGATTTTCTCCCTGAGTTTAGAATAGTCCATTCTATCTTACTACCCTCTTGACTTCCTCTCCATTTAGGAGTTCTGTTACTGCACTGCTTTTTGTTTTCCCTCTTTTTGGTTTGTAGTTATCCTCATTTTCCAATTGATATCTCTGGTTCCCTGTTTACAATCTTGTAAACTTATTTTACTTTGGATACTTCCATAGCTGTGCTGGTTTCTGGGTTATATCATCTTGTGTATTAGTGCTCCATTGTTGTTTGCTATTATTGGTTCTCTGTTCAAAGAACTCCCTTTAGTATCTCTTGTAAAGGTGGTCTGCTTTTAACAAATTCCTTTAATTTCTGCTTATCTGATCATCATCATATTTGAGGGACTGTTTTGCTGGACATATAATTCTTGGTTGGAATTTTTCTCTTTCAGGGTTTTATATATACCATCCCATTGTCTTCTCGCCTGCATGGTTTCTGTTGAGAAATCAGAACTTAGTCTTATTGGTTGCCCTTTGGGGTAACTTTTCATTTTTCCCATGCTGCTTTCAGGATTCTTTCTTTGTCTGTTTTCAATGAGTTTGATGATGATAGGTCTTCGTGATTTTCTTTTGGGGTCTATCCTGTTTGGAGTTCATTGGACTTCCTGAATGGATATATTCTCATCTTTCATCATATCATGGAAGTTCTCTTCCAACAAATCTTGGACACTTTTCTCAGTGATTTTTCTTTCTCTGTTCCTATCCTGGAATTCCAATTACACATAAGTTATTCCTTTTGATGATATCCCATATGAATCTTAGGCTTCTTTAATTTTGTTTTGATCTTTTTTCTGATTGATTGCTTCCCAAAGAAGTATTCAGGTATTTGTCTTCGGTCTCATTTATTCTGTCTTCCATTGATTCAAGTCTACTCCTTTGCCCTTTAAATGTGTTATCTATTTCTGAAAATTTTGTGTTAATCTTCTGGATTTCTGCCTGTAGATTTTGTATCCCTTCTAATTTTTCATTTTATTCTTGTATTTTCTTCTGTAATTGTTCTAGGGTTTTGTCTGTGTTTTCCTTAATTTTGTCAGTGTTTTCCTCGATCTGTCTCTTAATCCTTTGAAGATACCTAAGTATAATTATTTTGAATTCCTTATCAGGGAGTTTCAATGCTGCCTCTTCCTTAGGAATATTTTCTGGGTCTATAAATATCTCCCTTATTTCTACCAATTTATCTTGCTTCTTTGTGTGAACTTTGATGGTCTGTTGTCTCCGAGACATTGTTATATTTATATTTAATTGGTAATTGTATGTTGGAATGATTTGCCCAAGATTTTCATTTTCTTTTTCCTTTTTTTTTTTTTTTTTTATATATCTGGATACTGTGTTTATTGATATGCTAGTTGGCAGCATTTATGCACTCACCACCTGTCTGCTTGTGGTTGTTATAGAGAATGAGAGTGGCTGCACAGATCTCTATTAACTGTTTGTGAAGAGCAATTAAGGGTGAATCTGGTTCTTCTTGGTGGCTGTTTATCATTGGCCAGTTTGTGGAGAAGGAAATGGAGCTTTCATTCAGTAAGTGGAGCTTCAGGAGGCATGGGTGTGGTTGCATTGTATGGGCACAGTTGCTGTCTCCCACTCAGACAGAAGAACAATTGAAAAACCATCAAAATATTAAAAGCAAGCAGACAAAAAAAAACACCACATAAACTTACAGGAACAATAACCAAATTGAGGGAGAGGAAAAAAAAAAAGAACAACAAAAAAAGAGGAAAGGCAATAAATGAGAGAAAATATTTAAAGAAATACTTTAAAAAGCAAATAATAATAATAATAATATGCCTAGAAAAAGGGGGAAAAAAAGCAAACAAAAACCCCACAATATCTGGTGAGTGGGCAATATGAGAAAAGAGGTAGAGTAGGAGAATAATGAAATGAAAAATGGGAAAAAATGCAAAATAAAAACAAGGAATCATGAGAACCATGATAAAGAAAAAAATGGGGGAGCTCTGGTAGCATAGTGCCTAAGGCACTTGACTGCTAACCAGAAGGCTGGCGGTTCAAACCCACCAGCCACTCCTCGGAAGGAAGGTTGGGC
>NW_006921594.1:8167054-8170572 GCF_000298275.1 Orycteropus afer afer
GGCTGGGCAGGGCAGGGCACCCAGGCTCGTCAGAGCACACAAATTGGGATGGAATTCCTAGTGGCCCAGAAGGTGGGTGGAGTGAGGGATGGCCACACTTTTGTTCACCAAGAGGGTGTGGGGTATAAGAGTAACATGGGGAATATCACACCTTTCCAGCCATTAGAGTCCGGAATGTCCTTGCAGTGCCCCACAAGTGTAGCCTATTCTTAGGTCCCTGGAATCTGAGAGGGTGGTGTGTCACTTTAAATATCCAAAATGGTCGAACTGCTTGTAAATATTCAAAATTGCTGTGCTCTCTGGACAGCCAAAAGTCCACGGCTCAGCCTGTCACCCTCTTTACTGCTTCCCCTTTTATTCACCAGCCACCGATGCAATCCTCTGTGCTAGCATGGCCAAATTTTAGGTTAATTCTTAGGTCCTAACACCACTTGGCAATATCCAAGCTGTCCATGCTGTCAGGATCACTGACAGACCGCAGCTCCGTATGTTTCCTTTTTCAGTGTTTTCATGCAGGTTTTTCTACTAGTTGGAGTTTAGTCCACTTCCATATCCTTCCTTTCAAAGCTCAGGGCTCCAGGATTATATTCTTTATCTGTGTTTATTGGTTCCATTTTTCTTTTGAAGAGGGACTGTGTAGTTTGTTTGCCTATTTTGCCATCTTACTGGAACTTTCTCATTAAATACATGTGATTGATGTTGTTATTGGTTCTGAAAGATTTATCTAACAACAATGTGCCTAGTAAATTTGGAGGAGACACAAAAGATGGAGGGACCAGTAAAGAAGGTGTGGGGGAAGATAAAATTTACAGGATACAGGAACACAATTTTACAAGGCATAAAAGAAAGAGAAGAGTCAAGGATGATTGCAAGATTTTGATACTCATTCAGAGTTAAAAATTAGGAAGTCATAATAAGTTTTTCTTATGGAAAATATGGATTGGATTTCTGAGACAATGAATTTTTGTTTTGGCTAAGTCTTTCATTTAGACGTGTTCCTAAGATAGTTAGAAATGTAGATCTGAGACCTGGGAGAGAGAATGAAGTTAATGAAGTGAGCTTGATGATCATCTAAAAGGGGTTAGTTTAAGACTTCTTAGGGAAGGAAAGCAGCAAGAGCTACTGTATAGACATGGAAGAAGTTTAAGAACATTATCTTTGGATCATTACATATGTGATCCAAGAGGAAGATGAGGAACCATCAAGGAAGAAAGAGAATGTAACAGAATAATCCTAATAATACAATCTCATGAGAACCCGTTAGTGAATAGGGGTTTCAAGAAAAAGGAGATAGCCATCATGTTGGGAAATACAGTAATGCAAAGGGGTATGAAGGTGTTTGAAAAATTAAATTTGTAGGCCTTTGAAACTGTCAAAAGGAATGGAAGTTAGATTGTAAGCAATTTTGAAGTGAATAGAAAAGTTTATAGACTATTATAAAGAAGAGCAATATCAACAAAAATAAAATGGGGCTTGAGTTTCAGAGGATAGCGGAATGGAAGAGAGACATGTGTGCATGTGAGTGTGGGGTTGGAATTTGTATGTATTTGTAGGCAAAGTGATTGGGAGAGGACACAGAAGGGGAAGGAAAGGTAGAGGGAGAAGAGTAGGGGAAGGCAGAGGGGAAGGGATAAGGAGAGGGGGCAGGGGGGAAGAGAAAGAGGAGAGGAAAGGTGGGGAGAAGAGAGGAGAGAAGCATATCCTTTGCAGGGGATCTTGAATGGAAGTAAACCAAAAAACCAAACTTGCTGATCTGACTCACAGCGACCCCTCCTTTGGTTTCCAAGGCAGTATCACTATGGAATTAGATTGCCCAATCTTTCTTCTGAAGAGTGGCTCATAGGTTTGAACCACCAGCCTTCTGGTTAGTAATCAAATGCCTTAGGCACTATGCCACTAAATCTCCTGAATGGAAGTAAGACCTCAAGTAAAACTGAGACCTTGTGGCTGGTACCAAATGACATTTCAATATGAACATTTTTGGTCAGTCTCGTGCTACTTAATTGGCCCAACTCTATTATGATGGAATAAGTAATGTTAGGGTTGTAGAGAGCAATTTGAGAAGAGAGACTAAAGGAAACAGCAATGGTGCTGTTAAAAACAGCAATGAAATTAGGATTCAGACAGGCATGGGCTGTAACACTTACTGTTTGCTTTTAAGCAAGTTCCTTAATCTTTGGACACTTCAGTTTTATCATCTATGAAAAACATGAATTTAGAAAGCTTCTTTCATTTTCTGGAACAAACACATAGAGCTCTGGTGGCATAGTGTCTAAGGCATTTGACTACTAACCAGCAGGTTGGCAGTTCAGACCCACCAGCCACTCCATGGACGGAAGACTAGACAATCTACTTCCATAGAGATTTACTGCCTTGGAAACCCAAAGAGGGTTGCTATGAGTTGGAGTCTACTCCATGGCAGTGAGTTTGGTTTGGTTTTGGTTTAGTTGTTAAATTTAGAGAGAGTTACTATTAATATAATTAGATACAGAATTTATGTTTTTATTAATGTTATAATTGATACCTTGTTACTATATTGTTCTGGCCCTTAAGTAACTCCTTTGTCCAATGAAATAATCATTTAATAAATGCTTTCCAAATGCACTGAGAAGACCACTGTATATTTCCAAAGGTAATTGATCAAATTTCTTTCTTATAGTAATCAGGAATTAATTTAGGCTATCAACTCGACTCAGTGTTTCCTAATATGTTAATATTATTCAATAAAATATGTTGTTGTTGTTGTTATGTGCCGTCGAGTCGGCCCCGACTCAGCGACCCTTCCTTGGATTTCCGAGGCAGTATCACTACGGAAGTAGGATTGCCCAACCTTCCTTCTGAGGACCCGCCAGCCTACTGGTTAGCAGTCAAGTGCTTTAGCCACTATGCTACCAGAGCTCCCCAATAAAATATAGTATGATTAATTCAAAGTGGACAATTCTTCTCTTCTCATTAGTGCGGTGACATATGTGATTATTTCGTTTCAATCCCATGCTCTATCATCTCAATGTTACATATATGTGCAGTGGCAGTGACCTTATCAGGGCCAGAGTATTTCTCACATGAGCTCAACGGATAGCTGTGTTCCACTGTTCCAGATTAGGACTGGATAGAACAGTTCCTGGAGATGCGCAGATTGTTAGTTAGAGTGCAAATGCAGGATTCACAAAACTTTTTTTCTCTCTCTCTTTTTTTTTTTTTTCATCTTGATTTAGAAAAAAAAGTGTTCAAAAGCTTATTTTAAGATCCACTTCATGCTAGTCATTAAATATCCATCTCTTCCTTTTCCAATTGCACCTAGAAAAGGAGAATTCCCAAGCAAAATCCCTAGTTACTCAAAATGAGTCATAATTTTACAGAAGCATCTGAATTCAGCACAATCTAAAAATAGATTCCTAAGACTGAAGACATCTGACATTCTCTGTTGTTGTTGTTGTTAAGTGCCGTCGAGTCGTTTCCGACTTATAGCGACCCCATGCACAGCAGAACGAAACACTGCCCGATCCCGCACCAGCCCC
>NW_006921594.1:8173762-8187114 GCF_000298275.1 Orycteropus afer afer
CTTTGGGCGTCCCTGAGTTTCCCCTCCTCACCTAATCCCTTTGGCTGATTGCTCTTCTCTTTGGCTTCCTGGGTTTTACCCCTTTCTCCTGCTCTCCCGGCCTGCTACTCTGTGACATTCTCTAGACAGAGCCATATGAATGGATATTATTTTCTGATACCCCTAAGAGAAGTACCACTTCTCTCTGACTCATTCAAGAAGATGACATGCTATCCTACAAAGGTTAACAAACTCTTCTCCTAATATCAGATTAACAAAAAGTGGATTTAAGGTCAATAAACAGGCTTTTTGTGAGATTTGATGAAGATCTTCCTAGTATTATAAAGCATCAGTTTTCTCTCTTTTTTAATATTTTTAAATGGGCAGATTTTTCTGAAATCTTAACTTAAACCTATGATAAAACTGGTAAAAGCAGTGGTGCTCTTCTAAGGATTGGTATCCCTTTGTCTACTGCTAGACATTTTTTCCAATCATCTTCCATGTTCTCTTGGTTACTGGAGCAGCTTGAAAGTCATGTGGAATATTCTAGACAATTTTCTTAATGGTTCTCAAGACAATTACTAGAATCATCTGTTTTAGGATCTTTTAAAAATATAAAAAGCATAGATTTTGTTGAAATCATTTAATGAAAACAAATTTTGATAAGCTTTCTCAAGTTTCAATGCAGTATATCTCCAACTAGAATGTAAACTCTTTGCGGTTAAGGACAGTGTTTGAAAGCCAGTAAAATGAAAAGTTTTTCTCAATGAAGAGATGACACACCAGCATCCAGGTCATCAGTGTATTAGAGGCAGTGAGTAGAGAGAAAGAAGAGACAGGTTTGGAGTCTGTTGCTTTTATCATTTATCATTATATAGAATGTACATCACATGTCATTGTATATGATAAATGATAAAAGGATAAGGCAGGAAGATTTGGGCAGAAAACTGAGAAACTAGAGGCCAGTAGGAAGATCTCTGACACTTGATTGGGCAGAAGCATGGAAAAAGGAAGCGGGCTTTATAATACCATTTCTTGAAAGCCTACAGGGTGCCTGGCATCCTTGTTGTTGTTGTTGTGTGCCATTGAGTCGGACCCGACTCATAGCGACCCCTCCTTGGGTTTCCGAGGCAGTATCACTACGGAAGTAGATTGCCCCATCTTCCTTCCGAGTAGTGGCTGGTGGGTTTGAACCTCCAGCCTTCTGGTTAGCAGTCAAATGCCTTAGCCACTATGCTACCAGAGCTCTCATTTAGCATCCTAGTAGCATTTAATTTTCATAACGTTGTTATGAGATAGACATCATATATATGTACAGACTGAGAAGTTAAAGCTTAGAGAGTTTAAGTGACTTAACAATTGATGGTATATGGCAGAGCTACTATTTGAACTCAAGTCTTTTTATCCCCTAAAAAGTCACCAGCTCATGGTGACTCCATGTATGTCAGGGTCAAACTGCTCTATCGGGTTTTCAGCAGCTGATTTTTTGGGATTAGGCCATCAGGTCTTTCTTCTGAGTACGTTTAGGAAGACTCATACCACCAACATTGTGGGAGCAGTCAAGCACATTAACTATTATTTGCACCACCCAGTATTTCTGGTGGCATAATGGGTAAGATATTTGGCTGCTAACCAGAAGGTTACCAGTTCAAAACCACCAACTTCTATGCAGGAGAAAGATGAGGCTATCTACTTCCGTATGAGTTATGGCCTTGGACACCCAACAGGGGTTGCTAAGAGCCAGAATCAACTTGATGGTAGAGGGTTTGGTTTTCGGTTTTGTTCTAATTTAAGGAGCCCTAGTGGTGCTGTGCTTAAATACTTGACTACAAATTGAAAGGTCCATGGTTCATCCCTAGCCTGTTCCATAGGAGAAAGATGAGGCAGTTTGCTTCCATAAAGATTTATAGTCTTGGAAAGCCTATGAGACACCTCAACTCTGTCATATAGGGTCACTATGAGTTGGAGTAACTCCATGGCAGTGGATTATGGTGCTAATTTGGGGAGTTCCTTGTTTGTTTATGACATTTATTAATATTACAATCAGCTGGTAGACAGAAATAGTGCATAAATATTCACTGCCATGTCCACTTCCATATCTTAGGGGTTTTGTTAAGAAATTATGATAGTCTTCCCTAATAATTCTAGCTGCAGTCTAGGCAGTTCCTACCAATCAATTAGGACTGGGAATCTATTTGCTCTCTCTATTCTCATCCAATGTGATTCCCCTCATAGCTTCCCTAACAGATGAGCATCCAGGTTTTTCATAAATCTTTCATTGTCAAGGAGCTTGTTGTGTCGAAAAGCCATCCATTTCATAGTTGGATAGTTCTAATGATTGTACACTTTTGGTGTGGAATCAAACTCTATTTTTAATTTATAGAATAAAAGTGAAAAATTTTAAATCCACAGTTTCTCTTAAATCTAAAAAAAATTGCTTTTACTATGACGGCATGTGCACACAAATATATATTAGCTATCTGATATGAATCTACATAAACCTTTAGGTTCATACTTCTCTTCTTATAAATTGTCAGATATTATTTTGTAGGTGTTAATTTGCATTCAGCAGGTGGCCTTCAATAAAAAGTTCAGTATTCTTCTTTCAGATATGACTTTGACATTTATTCTTGGCAAGATAAATAGTGTTCTAATGCCTTCCTGCTTACAATATTACACACCCATATAAAAGTAGGAGCAGCACACAGAGAAATGACCTTTCTATAAAATATTTTTGAATTGATATACTATCTTGTGATTCTAAATATGAATACCTGATTTAATCATGAAGTTCAATTGCTTCTTCTTCTTCTTCTTTTTTTTTTAAAGAAAAAAAAACTAAAAACCAAATCCCAAAATTTGAGCAGAGATGGACAAATCTGAATATTTTTGTGAGGAATCAAAGGCAAATAACTCAGACAGAAGTAACAAGATAAGTGACAACAACATCAAGCTTCATTCTGGGTTAACAATTTCATTTAGATGAACGATTCATAAGTCAGTGAGATAAAAGACAAGGCTATAACTGCAGATGTGTGTGTGGTTGTTTTCTCTGTCATTTATATAAACACTAGGTCAGCTTTTCACATATTTTAAGAGAGAATATAGGTGGAAAACCTTTTTTCTCTTCTGCTTCATTTTGTTTTCATAACCTCTTCATGCCCAGTGTAAAACATTTTCCAAATTCAAAGCCCTAGTTTGGTCCTGTTTCTCCTTCAACTATTCCTCAGGGAAGTCTGTGTCTACATGATAGTGGCAGAGCCAGCTGATTTGAACTTTTTAGTAGAAAAAATGAGTGGATTTAGTAGCATATACATATAAATACCTTTGGGTATGGCAAACAGTATATTTTTTTTCCAAACTACTAGGAAATTAAATTATCAATAATAATAATAATAATTTACTAAACACCTACTAGGTGCCAAATGATTAAATATTGTTCTCTAATGCTTTTTATAATTTTCATTTTACAGAAGAATAAACCAAGGCTCAGAGAGTTTAAGCTACTTGACTAATGCTGCTCTTTCAAGTAGTAGAGCTTGGGTTTGAATCAGACTGCCAGGTGTTGCCACTGAACCATTTTAACTCTTCCCCATGCAAGGATTACTGAACATATGGACCTGGGAACAGGAAAAAAAGGTCAGATCCCCAAAAGCCATGTTATATGGAAATCACATATCTGATTAAACCAAACAAATCAAACCCATTGCCTTTCAGTCACTTTCAACTCATGAGAATGACCTTATAGGGTTTTTTTGGTTGTAATCTTTATGGAAGTGGAGTGCCAGGCCTTTCTTCTGTGATGCCACTGAGTGGGATCAAACAGTCAACCTCTAGGTTAGATGAGCCCAAACCATTTGCTCCACCCAGCAATTTACCTATCTGGTTGCAGAGATTATATTTATTGGGGAAAAAACGGTTAAAAGAAATAAATGCTCTACAATCTATACAAAACGACCAAAGTCCTGAGATTCATTCTTTTCCAAAAGTCTTAGTTCTAAGACAGAGAGCTACAGGCTGCCTTCAGTTTTCAGACGCCTCAGGAGAGTCATTATTTTTCTTCCTCTATTCATTTTACAACTAGCTGTCTGTGGTTTTATTACAGCTTTAATTGCTAGAGTCTTTAATTATGGTTAGGTGAACCCATTTATGTGAACTTCTGTTTTCAAAAGTGAACATTTGTGCACATTTGGATTTTTTTCTCTTTTTTTTTGCTGCTGTATATTTTCTTCATTACAGTTTCCCATTTCTATGTATTTTGTGTCTTTCAGACTTTATATTATTGGCTGTAGAATGTGACAGGTAAAAAGAAAGCACAAGGCTATTTAGTTATTCTCTGAATGAGTTTCAGACACATCACCTTCGTGGTTAAAAAAAAATAATCATAATAAACTATATGGTAACTTGCAATTTATACTTCTGCTTTAAATGTCTTCTCTTCAGATGGCTTTCCTTCAGTTGCTTGATTCATCATAAATGCTAAAGTGAAAGTCAAACTTCTCATTGAGTGTTCTACATTTTACTTTTAAAGTATTGATAAAACAAATTGCAATGCCCACGTGACTCTGGGAAGATGGCTTCCAGGACAGCATAATTTTTGGATCTTCCTGAATCCCTGTAAATATAGAGTAACCAGAAAGCAAAATAAAACAGTAATGATAATAAAAAAAATAATTATAATACTAGATAGCACTATAACCCCCAAAGCCCCAAAGTACAAGCAGGTGGGGAGAAAAGACCAAGAGCCACAAAATCTGTGTGTAATTTGTGTGGTAGGAAGCAATGCAGCAAACACAGAGCTTATGCCTCAATTTCCATTGTGAGAAAGGACTTGTCCTACTGCAGGAATGTAGTTAGCTGATGGCTTTTAGCTATTATTTTTCCTCAGATCTGCTTCACTTTGAGTGGCCCCAGAAAGTGACTAAGTAAGACTGTGGTCAGAGTCTAGCCATTTCTAACCAAAACGTGGCTCTCCACTGGAGTCTAAAGGCTCCACTTGCCCAACTTTGCTTCTTCTTTTTTCCCATCAGAGGGTTACAATTTTTCATTCTTCACTCTGTTTCAGTGTCTGCTTCTGGGAGGACTCCACTGATGCAGGCAACCAGTAATGTTTTGAGAAAGCAAACTGTAGGAAGGAGTTTGGGGACTGATCTCTAACTATATGACTAACAGTGAGAACTTCTTCCTGTGTGGTATATGGGACATAGATAGTCTCAGATAGAAGATAATAGCTCAACTGCTAAAACTGGAAGTGACTTGGAGAATTTTCTGGTAGAGCAGACTCTGAGGTAGGTACAATGATTCTGGCTTTAAAAATGTATGGGAAATAGTGTATGCAAAGACAATGGAATTGGCTGTTTGCTTTTAAGCTGAATTAATGCTGCTGCCAGAGCTCCTAATTAATGCTCCACAAAAGATTAACGAGATGCTACAAAGACTACAGTTTTCAATATGAACTAAAACAAACAAACAAAAAGCAAACTCACTGACATCAAGGCAATTCCAAGTCATAGTGCCCCCCATTGGTTTTCCAGGGCTGTAAATCTCTATGGAAGCAAACTGACTCATCTTTCTTCTGAGGAGCACTGATCTTTTGCTTTGTAGCCAAATACTTTAACACTACATGACCAGAGCTCCTCAGTATGGATTACATGTCAACCGAAAGAAAAAAATTCTCACAACTGGACCAATGCAAAACATAATGATAAATGGAAAAAAGATTGAAATTGTCCAAGATTTCATTTTACTTGGATCCAGTCAACATCTGTGGAAATAACAGTCAAGAAATCAGACATTATATTGCACTTGGCAAATCTGCTCCAAAAGACCTCTTTAACATGTTAAGGAGCAAAGATGTAACTTTCAAGACTAAGGTACAACTAACTCAAGCCATGTATAATGAATAAGGAAGACTGAAGAAGAGTTGATGCCACTGAATTATGATATTGGTAAATGTGATAGTTGGAGTTGTGTGTCAATTTGGCTGGACCACAATTCTGAATGGTTTAAGCAATTGTGATATAGGTTATTCCCATGATGAGATCGGATGTATATGTTTTGAGCAGCCAATATGTTGAAAGGGAGTTTCCCTAGGGATGTGGCCTGTTTCCAATATATTTATGGACATGCAGGGAAAAGAGACACTCTTCTGTGGATTGGGATCCTGTTGTGCTGCCTACAATACAACAGTTCATGAGTGAACAATCCACAATTTGGCCTGGTGATCTTGGATTTGTCATTTGTTGGAGTTAACATCAGATATACTGCCTGCCAACCTTGAGCTCATCAGCCCCTGCAGCTGCACGAGTCAGGAAAAGCCTCCAGCTTGACGTTTGATCCAAGAACTTGGGATTTGCCAGCTTCTATAAGTGTGTGAGCCATTTTCTTGAGATAAATTGATAAATTTCTTTCTCTGTATATATATATATTCAAGCTTTACTGGTTTTGCTTCTCTAGACAACCCAGCCTAACACAGTAAAGAATGATGAAAATACCATGGACTGCTAGAAGAATAAATAAATCTGTCCTGGAAGAAGTACAGCTGGACATCTCCTTGGAAGGAAGAATGGCCAGAGTTTGTCTCACCTATTTTGATCATGTTGTTAGGAAGGACCAGTCACTGAAGAATGATATCATGCTTGATAAAGTAGAGGGTCAGTGAAAAAGGGGAAGACCCTGAGTGAAATGGATTGACACAGTGGCTGGAATGATGTGCTGAAGCATAGCAAGGATTATAAGGATGGTGCAGGACCAAGCAGTGTTTCATTCTGTTGTACATAGTGTCGCCAGGAGTTGGAGCTGACTCGGTGGCATCTAACAACAACAACAACATACAAAGAAAAGTTAAAAAAAAAAAAAAAAAAAAACCAACTATGTAGTCTAGCAGACTACTTTGGTAGCTTATAAAGAAGGCTTTATCTCTTATAGTAGGAAAGCAGAGAACAACTGGAGACCAAACCTGCTTCCTTTGGGGAAGGCACTAGCCCTTATGGCAACAAAAGTCTCCTTCAGGGTCTGCTCTTAAACTTCTCCTTGGTGCTTGATCAATATCTAGTGTTAATTTGCAGTGTAACCCATCTGGGTATATGGTGGGGCTGAAAATGGAAGAAAGACACTATACACCAAAGGAGATGGAAGAATTAGCCAGCATGTACTAGGATAAGTTTGTTGAGTACCCATGGGTTTTGAGGGCACATAACAACAACAACAACAACAACAACAGACCAAGGAGTCTCTGGGTCGTGCAGATGTTTTACTCACTTGCTGTTAACTGAAAGTTTGGAGGCTTGAGTCCACCCAGAGGTGCTTCAAATGAAATTCCTGACAATCTATTTCTGAAAAATAAGCCATTGAAAACCCAATGGAATGCAGTTCTACTCTGATACACATGAGGCAGAGTCCTCTTGATAACAACTAGTTGGTTGGTTGATAGATAAAGGGGACTGAAACTTAAATTGGATAAGGGAGATTTTATTTACTTAAGGAAATACTCTTGGAATGTGAGATGCAGCACCATGAACAGGACCCCAGAAGATGATGCAAACTTATTTCTTTGGTCGTTCCAGAAACTTGGAGAAAGGGAATGCACATACTGAGTGAAAATGAAATGCCTAATTGCAATGGCAGAGGGCAGAACAAAGTGTCATAGAAGTAGATTTGCTGGAATGGCTATATTATGTAAGGCCAAAAGATACATTCCTATGGAAATAGATTGCCTAACACTCCTCAGAAGAAAGATTGGGCAATCTACTTCTGTAGTGATACTGCCTTGGAAACTCAAGGAAGGGTCACTATGAGTTGGATCCAACTTGACGGCAGTGAGTTTGGTTTTTTTGTTTTGGTTAGAAGATACACTGGAGAATTATGTTTTACAGAAAGACTTAGAGGAAACACCATTTAAGAAGGACATTACAAATTTTGATGGTCAACACACTAAACGAAGTGATACTCAGTAGAGCATAGTGCTCAGCAGTGCAATGGACTGTACCCCCAATCTGACCTGGGTTTGAATTTGGCCTGTGCTGCTTACCAGCCCCATGATGTGCCTCAGAGTCCTCATCCAGAAAATGGGGATAAGAAGAGTACATACTTCATCTGATTGGTGTGAGAAATCAATGAGAAAATCTCAGGACTGGGCTTCAACCATACCTGGCACACAGCAAGTGCTTGATTAGTATTTATTCTTACATTATTGCAACCTAAAGTTATTAGACTCAGTTTTTGACAGAATTTAGCAGAAGCCATACATTTAACTGCTACCTGAGATACTCTGATAGAGAGTAAAATCTGTGGCACAATTAAAAACTGACATAAAAACATGGCAAAAAAATGATGATGGTAAGTGAAATAAGCCAAACATAAAGGGACAAATAATGTATGATCCCACTTATGTGAAAAACCTAGAATAGGCAAATGCACAGAGATGGGAAGTAGATCAGTGTTTACTAAGGGCTGGAGGAGGGATGATTGCTTAATGGATACAGATTTTCTCCATTGGGTGATGAAAAAGTTTTAGAAATGAATAGTGGTGATGGTCACACAACATTGTGAATATAATCAATGCTACTAAATTGTACATTTAAAAAATGGTTTAAATGGCCAGTTTTACCCAAACCATAAAAAAAAAAAAAAAGAATTCTGATGATCAAGAGTTTCAATGATGGCTCTCATCTCGAAGCAGGTAAGGGAGACGATTATAGACTTTGGCTTGCTGATAAGGATGGGGATAGTAACCTTCCCCCCAACCTAAAAGTAATAGAGACCAGGTAGCAGTTATCCTCCAGAATCCATGAAGGTGCCGACAAGTGGGTTTTACCCACAAATAATTTTAAAGAAGTTAATAGACTTGGCATCCTCAGTGGCAAAATAAGGTCCAATTACATCCAATATAAAGAGAAGAATAAAAGCAGGCACTGTCTTAGTTCCCTAGAGCAACCATAGCAAAATATCACAAAGTCAGTGGCTTTCAAGAAGGAAAATTTATGCTCTCAGAGTTCTGTAGGCTAGAAGTCCAACTCAGGGTATTGGCCATGTTGATTTCTTCTGAGAGCTCTGATAGAGGAACTGTTACATGACTGGCTCCTAGCTTCTGGAAGGTGCTGACAATCCTTGGTACTCCTTTGCTGCTTATAGATGCTTCTATCTCCATAACCACTTCCTAATATAGATATTTTCCTTCTCAGAGGGTGAAAAGCAGAGTATCTAGGAGGAAGTGCTAGGATTATCGTCTCTCTTTTTAACTTTACGGAGCAAGCTATCATCATCTTCCTCTTCTCTGTAACTAAAAACATGGCACCTTGGCTTTCTCTCTGTGTCAACTCTTCAAACTTCTTAGAATGGTAATATTTATTGCTGTGGAGCTGAATACATTGTTTCAGATCCCCTTAGATTGACTGTAGGAGCCTAGGAAACAGATGTTTCAGTGGCAGGACTTTTCTGACACAATATTAATCTTTCACTTCCATGGGTCAGCTCACTTATTTCAACACTTCTGTCCTCATTTTCTCTGGAAATGGAACAATTAAGTGAGACGTCTGCATTGGCTCACTTATTAGTCCTTATAGATTCAGGAATGATATATGCCTAATTCTATCACTAACCTGCTCTTTAATGTTGTTGGGTAAGTCCCATTACATCTTTGAATTTCAACTTTTAGGTGAAAGACTTGGGCAAGTTCAGAGTTCCAGAACTCAAATGTCTGTGGGCAGAGTACTAGGTGAGCACAACTCCACGGGGTGTTATTCACATTCCAGTCCATGTAAGAGGAAAATCCAGAGACAAAACCAAGTGAATGTACCTTCTACTGTGCATCTTGGGCACCCTATCTAAAGGAAACCCAGTCAAGTAGCACCAGTGCATTAATAAGGTCAGAGATAGGATAGTAGCGAGTATTAAACACCTGTGGCCAAATGAGCTAAGTCAACCAAAGAGTACAGGTAGAAGAGTCTTCATATTCTATTGTAGATGGACTATACAAAGACTTTTTAGTCCTAAATTTTATAATTTCTTGGGTTTGCTACATCCTCAGGTGCTACTGTTCCTCTTCTGTTTCCTTCTAAGTTATATTGATTTTTCTTATAAGCACAATTCTCGGAAGGAAGACTGGGCAATCTACTTCTGTAGAGATACCACCTCAGAAACCCAAGGAGAGGTCGCTATGAGTCAGATTCGATTCAACAGCAGTGAGTGAGTGAGTGAGAGGGCATAATTATTAGGAAGTGGTAAGAAATAAAAGGATAGCTGAATGGGAGCCATCAGGTCCTCAATAAGGCTGAATACCATACCTGCTCAGAGGAATCTATGGCTCCAGTTTCCAAAGACTGGCTCTTAGACCAGATGAAATAGAAACATCTGGAGAAAGTAATTATTGTTATGTTGTTAGGTGCCATTGAGTCATTTCCGACTCATAGTGACCAATGCACAAAAGAAGAAAACACTGCCAGGTCCTGCGCCAGCTCCACAATCCTTGCTATACTTGAGTCCATCATAGAGGTCACTGTGTCAATCCATCTCATTGAGGGCTTTTCCCTCCTTTGTTGACTGCTCACCTTGCCAAGCAAGACATCCTTCTCCAGGAAATGGTCCCTTCTGATAACATGACCAAAGTAAGTGAGACGAAGTCTGTCCATTCTCACATGCAAGGAGCATTCTGGCTGCACTTCCTCCAGGACAGATTTGTTGGATCTTTTAGAAGTTCACGGTACTCTCAGCATTCTTTGCCAGCACAACTTAAAAGAAGCACCTCTTCTTTGGTCTTCCTTACCATTTGTCCAGCTCTCACATGCATATGAGGAGACTAAAAATGCCATGGCTTGTGTCAGGCACACCTTAGTTCTCAAGGAGAAATCTTTACTCTTCAGCTCTTGAAAGAGGTCTTTTGCAGCTGATTTTCCCAGTGCTATATGTTGTTTGATGTCCTGACTACTGCTGCCATTGGCATCGATGGTAGAACCAAGCAATATGAAGTCTTTGATAATTTCAATCTTTTCTCCATTCATCATGATGCTGCTTATTGGTCCAGTTGTGAGGATTTTTCTTTTCTTTATATTGAGATGTAACCCATACTGCAGACTGTGTTCTTCAATCTTTATCAGTAAGTACTTCAAGTCATCCTCACTTTCACGAAAGTTGTATCATCACCGTATTGCTGGTTGTTAATGATTCTTCCTCCAATTGTGATGCCACGTTCTTCTTCATATAGGCAGCATCTTGGATTATTTGCTCAGCATAAAGATTAAATAAGTATGGTGAAAGGATACAGCCCTGACACACTCCCTTACTGATTTTAAACCATGAAGTGTCTCCTTATTCTGTTTGAACGACAGCCACCTTATCTATGTACAAGTTCCTCATGAGTACAAATAAGTGTTTTGGAATTCCCATTCTTCTCAATGTTACCCATAATTTGTTATGATCCACACAATCAAACGCCTTTGCATAGTCAATAAAACATAAGTAAACATCTTTCTGATATCAGCAATGATATCAGCAATAATATTCCTTGTTCCACTGGTAGGAGAGGTTTCCAACAGGGAGACAAACTTGTCTATTGGTTAGTCCTACTGTGGTGATGTGTTGATGTGAGGTTTTTTTTTTTTTTTTTAGTATATATAAAGTTTAATGTAAAAATAATAACAATATTTTCTAGAGTTCATATCATTATTAGGAAAAAATATAGAATCAAAAGTGCATAAAATGTAGGAGAGGGGAAGTTGAAATAATACTGTTATAAATATCTTAATTTGTGTATGAAATACTGTAATAAGTACTTATAGTTGACTATGACAGATTAAATAAACAGAATACAATCACTAGAGCAATAACTACAAAAATTCTTACTATTAAAATATACTTGATTTTCCCAAAATAATTATGGAAAAGAAAGAAAAAACAGGGAACACACTACATGTTCAAAAGTAGAAAATACAGGGTAAAATGATAGACTTAATCCCAAACATATCGACAATTATATTTGTTGTAAATGGACCAAATACTCTAATTACAGGGCAGAGATTAACAGACTAGATAAGTAATCAAGACCCAACTAAATGCTGGTCGTTGTTGTGTTGTTGTTATATGCCATTGAGTTGTCTCCATTTATAATGACCCCTGCTTGGGTTTCTGAGGCAGTATCTCTACGGAAATAAATCACCCAATTACAAGATATAAACTTGAAATACAGAAATATATACAAATTTAAAGCATAAGAGTGCAAAAAGAGACAAAATAAAAATAAATGAAAGTAAGGGAGTGTGGATCTACTAATATCAGACAAATTTGACTTCAAGAGAACATGTGTTGCCAGAGTTACAGAGAGACAATCTGTATCATAGTGATAATAGAGTAAATTCAGCTGAAAACGAGACAATCTTAAATGTCAGAAGTCAATCTGGAAAATCCACATATATATTTAATAACATAGTTTCAATATACTTGAAACAAAAATTCATAAAAGTAAAAGGAGAAGTAGATAAATGTACAATCATAGTTAGAGAATTTAGTGCAATCCTTCAGTATTTGATATGAAGTCATCAATTCATAATATAGAAAATTTCAACACCATTAGTCAACTTGACTTAATTGATCTTTATAGATCTCTACAGTTGCAGAATACACATTCTTTTCATGTGCACATGAAACATTTACAAAGACATGATAGGATGGGTCGTAATTTGAAGATTCAAATATTAAATATAAATTTTCTTTACCATTAAAATATTATTTATAAAGATCTTTAGCAACTCATATGGGAAAAATAGCTCTTGTGCCATTCTTGTCAAATCAGTACTTTGATATAAAAGCCTTGCAATTCCACTGTCATTGAAAGGAACAATTTTCCAATATTCTATTGCTCTTATTAATCTACATTCATGAACACTTTAATTTTATTATTTTTATACATGCTACTTTTCTCTCTTCCTTTTAGAATATTTTGTTAACAGCTTGTTCTTTAGTTAAAATGGCTGAGAAACTGCAAGAAAAATTAGAATGAAGCTATGGAATATTTTGTTCCTCCTCTCAGATGACTCTGGAAGATATCCACCAAGTGCTGGGTAGAGATAATAAGTCTGTGTTTCCCAGTCCCTTCAATCCTCTGATAAGGGATGCATTTGAAACATGCAAACTTTATACACATAGAAGAGGAATAGATTAAAAGACTCGGAGATAAAGGAGTCCTGGTGTTGCCGTGGTTAAAGCACTTGGCTGTAAACTGAAAGATGAGTGGTTCCAACCAATTAGTTGTTCCATGGGAGAAAGATGTGGAAGTCTGCTTCTGCAATTTTTTTTTTTTTTTTAATGTACCCTGCAACTATGGTCCCAAGCCCTCAGGTTCAACTACTCAGCCCCTCTGGGTAGCTGGCTATGACCAAACA